>NW_012115322.1:2028115-2088533 GCF_000951035.1 Colobus angolensis palliatus | reverse complement strand
ACATATGTAACAAACCTGCACGTTATGCACATGTACCCTAGAACTTAATGTATAATAATAAAAATAAATAAATAAATAAATAAAAATAAATAAATAAATGTAGATTAGACCATGAAAAAAAAAATACTTTATTGCTAAAAATACAACTCTCTGAGCCTTACAAGTCGTAATTTTTTTCCGCTGGTGGAGGGTCCTGCCTCGATGTTGATGGTTGCTAACTGATCAAGGTGACGATTGCTGAAAATTAAGGTAGCTGTGGCAGTTACTCAAAATTAGATAACAATAAAGTCTGCCACATTGATTGACCCTTCCTTTCATGATAAATTTCTCTGTAACATGTAATGCTGTCTGATAGCATTTTATCCACCGTAAAACTTCTTTCAAAACTGGAGCTGATCCTCAAAGCCTTGCCACTGCTTTATCAACTGTCTATAATATCCTAAATCTTTTGTTGTCATTTCAACAATGTTCACCACATCTTCACCAGGAATATATTCCAACTTAAGAAACCACTTTCTTTGCTCATTCGTTAGAAATAACTCCTTATCTGTTAAAGTTTCATCATGACATTGCAGCAATCCAGTCACATCTTCAGGCTCCACTTCTAATTCCAGTTCTCTTGCTTTTTCCACCACAAATACAGTTACTTTCTCCACCGGAACCCCTCAAAGTCATCTATGAAGCTTGGAATTAACTTCTCCCAGACTCCTGTTAACGTTGATATTTTGGCCACCTTCTATGAATGAAGTGCTGATGGATCCTTTCCAGAAGATATTCAATTGACTTTGCTCAGATCCAGCAGAGGAATCACTATCTATGGCAGCTGTTGCTTTACAAAATGTATTTCTTAAATATGAAAATTTGAAAGTCAAAATTCTTCCTTGATCTATGGGCTGCATAATAGATTTTATGTTAGCAGGCATGAAAACAACATTCATCTTGTTGCACATTTCCATTGGATCTCTTGGGTAACCGGGTGCATTGTCAGTAAGCAGTAATATTTTGAAAGGAATCTTCTTTTGTGAGCAGCAGATCTCAACAGTGGGCTTGAAATATTTAGTAAACCATGTTGTAAACAGATGTGCTATCATGTAGTCTTTGTTATTTTGTTTAGAGAGTGCAGGAAGAATGGAAAGCGAACATTGGCTTCGACTTAAAGTCTCCAGCTGCATTAGTCCCTAAAAAGAGAGTCAGCCTGTCCTGGGAAGTCAGGCATTGAGTTCTCCTCTCTAGCTATAAAAGTTCTAGGTGGCATCTTCAGCCACTATGAGGCTGTTTTGTCTACACTGATACACTGTTGTTTAGTGTAGTCACCCTCAGCAATAATCTTAGCTAGATCTCTTGGATAACTTGCTAGAGCTTCTCCATCAACACTTGCTGCCTAACCTTGCACTTTTATGTTATAGAGATGGCTTCTTTCCTTCAATCTACAAGCCAACCTCTGCTAGCTTCAAATTTCTCTTGTACAACTTCCTCATCTCTTTCCGCTTTTGTAGAAATGAAAGTTAGGAACTTACTCTGGATTAGGCCTTGGCTTAAGGGAATGTTGGGGCTAGTTTGATCTTCTACCCAGGCCACTAAAGCTTTCTCCGTATCAGCAATAAGGCTTCCTTTGCTTTCTCATCATTCATGTGCTTATTAGTCATTAAAACTGGAATAGCAGTTTTAATTTCCTTCAAGAACTTTTCCTTTGCAATCACAACTTGGCTAACTTTTTGGCACAAGAGACCTAACCTTCAGCCTATCTCGACTTTCAACATGCCTTTCTCACTAAGCTTAATTATTTCTTGCTTTAAAGTGAGAGATGTGTGACTCATTTTTTCACTTGAACACTTCGAGGCCATTATAGGGTTATTAATTGGCCTAAAGTCAATATCACTGTGTCTCCGGGAAGAGAGAGGCCCAGGGAGAGGAAGAGAGATGAGGGAACGGCCAGTCAGTGTAGTAGTTAGAAGACACATAACATTTATCAATTAAGTTTGCTGTCTTATATGGGTTCAGTTTGTGACACCCCAAAACACTTACAATACTATTACAGGAAAAGGGTCCTGATCCAGACCCCAAGAGGATTTTGGATCTCATGTAAAAAAGAATTTAGGGTTAGTCCATTAAGAAAGTAGAGGAATAAAAGAATGGCTACTCCATAGACAGAGCAGCCCCAAAGGCTGCTGGTTGCCCATTTTTATGGTTATTTCTTGATGATATGCTTAACAAGGGGTGGATTATTCTTGCCTCCCTTTTTTAGACCATACAGGGTAACTTCCTGATGTTGCCATGGCATCTGCACACTTTCATGGCACTGGTGGGAGTGTAGTAGTGAGGATGACCAGAGATCACTCTCGTGGCCATCTTGGTTTTGGTGGGATTTGACCGTCTTCTTTACTGCAACCTGTTTTATCAGTAAGGTCTTTATGACCTGTATCTTGTGCTGACCTCCTATCTCATCCTGTGATTTAGAATGCCTTAACTGTCTCAGAATGCAGCCCAGTAAGTCTCAGCCTCGTTTTACCCAGCACTTACTCAAGATAGAATTGCTCTGGTTCATACACCTCTGACAATACTAACATCAGAGATCACTGACCTCAGGTCACCATAATTGACATAATGAAAAAGTTTGAAAACCTGCAAGAATTCCCAAAATGTGCCACAGAGACACAAAGTGAACACAAACTATTAGAAAAACGGTGCCAACAGACTTCTTGATACAGGATTGCCAGAAACCTTCAATTTGTAAAAAAAAAATGCAGTACCTGCAAAGCACAATAAAGCAAAGTACAATAAAACAAGGTGTGCCTGTTCTGTTTTTGTGGGAGTTCTATTAACATCAGGAAGGATACAACTGCCATTCGAGCCACATATTTCTTCCAAAAGGATTCATCTCTAAATGATTCAGAAATTATCTGTGAATTATTGATAAAAAGTTATTAAAGTTATGTAGATTTAGTTAGTGCATTGCTAATTAGTGCAGTACTAACTAAATACACATAAGCACTTGAATTTGTACTTTTGGAGTTGACAGTCAACTACCCTCAAACTTACCAACCTGACTTATATAATGAGGGCAGATACTCCTTTAACTTCAGCAAATGTGTAGTTTTCCAAGGCAAAAACATATGGAAAAAAAAATCACATATGTAAAAGAAGATAACAGTTGCTACATTAAGGGGGAAGTTCCCAACAGTACTCAAGAAAGAGTACCCTTTATGTAGATATCCAAAGTGTTTTAAAATAAATTTTGCTATAGTTTTCATTTTCAAATCACCTGAGGTTTAAGAGGCTATGTGTTTTATTTTGTTTTCCCTTTATGATGTAATTCTCTCTTGGGGAAATGCTTTTCTTGTGTAATCAAGACTAAGATAAAACTGTTAGGGCCAGAGTAAATATCAACTTTCCTTATGGACCATTTGAATTGGTTGACTTTCAGAAGCATTCCACTCTGCTATGGAAGATTGGTTTTTCTAAACTTTAGACAGTTCTAAGACAATGCCTGCCAGATAAAAATGGCTCAATTAATATCAATTGGGATCAACTACTTCTGTAATTATCAATAATTAAAATATATTAATAAAAAGGCAGGAACACAGAGAATTATTAGAAAAAAACAGAAATCTCTTATTAAAGAAGCAAAATATATAACAATAATGAATACAAGAAAGGTTCATGATTCTCATGACTTTGGTTGTATCAAATAAAATTGATGAGAGGCCTTTGATTTGGACTTAGCATCTACCGTAGGCCTCAACAGACCAACTCAAAATGGAATCACCAAACTGAAATCTAAGTTGCTCTTACTTGTAAGATCTGAGTTTCTGAGAAATCAGGGGCAAGATGATAGTCAAATCCCCAAGTCGTTTTCTAAAAAAAAACAAATAGGAGATTCACAGCAACCAATCAAAAAGGCCCCCACCTACCTAAACTGGCATGGTAAGGCAGTCTCCCCACAAGAAAAGTAACCTGAAGTAACCTAACATTAACCAATCCGCTTTCTGCACTACGCTATCTCCTTTCTCCTGCTCAAGCTGTCTTAACAAAAACTGACTGTTCAGTCACTCCCAAAGGAGCTTCTGTCTATTTTGTAGACTGGATGCTGCCTGGTTCATGAATCCCTAATGGAAGTCAATTAGATCTTTTAAAACTCAATTTGTTGAAACTTTGTTCTTTGACAGTTCCCAGCACACGTATGAGATACATCATACTAGTTCTGTGAAACTAAAACCCTGATTAAAAGCTAAGATCTTTTGTCAGTAAGAAAATATTTAAATATAAGGATTTTGTATGAATTGCTTGAAGTAGCATCATCAAAGACTATTCATATATCAGTTACAAGCATATTTAGATATATTTAGATATGTTCATGGATTCTGCACATACATATATTAGATCAATAGTAATAAGCCCTTTTTAAAAAAATCTTTACTCAAAGGAGCTGAGATTTTGTGACTGGGAAAAAACATTTCACATTCTACTTGTTAAATAAGATAGGAAAAGGATTAAAGAAATGATGCAAGAAAAAGCTTTGAAAAGTACGGTACATTTGAAAACAGAATTTCAAAATAAAGCATTTTATCTTCTTTTTACTGTAATGGGAGAGGCTTTGGTTTGCTTTCCCTAGGGGAATTTCAATTATAGTAAACCACCAATAGACTCTAATGCTCAAAACTAAGGTAATGTATGGCATATTAGGTGTAAAAGTCAGAGGCCTTCACACCTGTTTTATTGCCCCTAATTCTTGCTGAAGGGCTTCCAGTAAAGATGTCCAAATGACAGGTCTTGATCTTCTCATGAAGACCAGGAGCTACTCAAAGTAAATACTTAACTCATAAAACTGCAGCATTTCTGGATTGGAAGTTTCACAAGCAGCAAACCCAGTGGTTTTTCCAAGTAGAAATCTCCTGAATAGCAGACCTCTATTTAATTGCTGCCAGTGACAAGAAGCTCTCTACTTGGGTGCAGGGTGTTCCCTACTAAGTCACTCTAACTGAGCTAAAGTCTGCATTTTATATTTCTAATCATTGTTTTTGTTGGGGGGTACATGACACACTACCCCAAAATAGGGCACCTTGGCATTTGATAAAACAACAGAAGCAAGAAGGTTCCTCTGACCTTCTCCCACCCTTTTGCCTTGAAGCAGGTCATTAAAAAGTTCTCTGACCTTCCTCTGAAGTAGGTCATAAAACCTTCATTCCAGAGGTGCCCAACCTATACCTGGAAGAAAAGAAATGTCCTTATCGTCAGAGACACAGAGATACCAAGAAGAATCTGAACAAACAGTCCTTACAAAGTTCCCCCCCAACTTGTTACCATTAGATCAGACTATTTTATCCTCCAACCATATTTACCCATGACTGCCCATTCTTCATCAAACTTAAACATAAAAACACACAAGTTTACCTAATTATTTGGGTCTTTATTTCCAAAGGCTTCCATGTCATGGAAAACTTTCATTAAATAAATTGTATCATGTTCTCTTATTAATTCTCTTTTGTGATAGGGGCCTCGGCCGTGAACCTGAGATGGAAAAAAAAGATATTTCCTTTTCCCTACAATCCTACTTTTTCTGTTTGAAAACATAAATAATAAACTGAATCACCTGACCAAATTAAATCCTTCAAGTGTTAGAAGAAAGCCTCCTATCCCCACTGTACCATTTACTACACTTTCTTGTAACTGTTGTATCTTCACCATTAGAAATTAAGCTATCTGAGCAGAAACGTATCAGTTTTATTCATACTAGCATTTCTCAGCATAGTACTATTACACTATTATGATAGTAAGTACTCACAATATTTCTTAGATGCATAAATAAATTTTATGTATTGAATTGAGGCAAGAAAGTAGGAGTTGAGCTAGTTTCATTCATTCTTCTTTTTCATTCTTTTTTCCATCACCCTTTAGTCTCATTTCGCAGATGAACATAACATTATAACAGATTTACACATGTACTGGTGAATGAGGCAAGTTGAATGCTTTAAATCAACTTGACCACTCCAAAATATTAAGCCAATAAGTCAATTTGGGATTTAGATTCCTAGAGTTCCTGATTTATAAAAAGTGTGGAAATATACATTAAAACCACCAGATGACTTTAAACCAAAAAGGATAAGCAATAGTTGTTTATCCTTGTGGTCCAGAGAGTCTCGATGTTGCTTTCTCGAAAATAGGACAAGGCCTTTGTTGCTTCAGGTGATATCTTTGAACAAGGCTGCCGAGTCAGTGACCTACAACATTAGCCCTTAACAATTCATCCACTGCATGTGACCTCAGGAGAAAATTCCTGCCCCGTGTGTAGCCTTTGAGGTGAGTGATGACCCCATCTCAGTTTTTCTGGGAGATGGGGCATTTCAGTTTGGATATAAGTAACTTTTGTAAACAAAAATCAGAAGGTGCAAACTCTCACCCCAGATTTTGGCAGCAAATGAACCTGAAATACTTCAGAATTGAGCTCAGGGATTAGTCAAGAAAAGAGCCAAAGGTTGAGAAGTTTATGTCTAAGTCATCTAGGCTTTGAGTACTTAAAAGTGGAACAGTCATGGGGTCAATTACTTGAAAAAGGAAAAACAACAAGGACTAAACTATGAATAGATATCAAGAAAGGCAAATAAAACATAGCTATTTTGACTTCAAGAGACCAATTCTTTCTCCAAATCACAAGTCCTCCTTTTTACTCAACTGATTTACTGTATTTGCTAATTGAATGCAGCACCAACTAGGGTGGAGGGGAAAATGTACGTTCTCTGTATATATTCTGGGAAAAGTAGAGTGACTCAGAGGTGAATGTTGCTATTTTGCCATCCTTGATCACAATTGAACATGTTGCTTATGTTTCAAGTCATTGGATCAACCATAGAAAACAAAGTTGAATATAGATTTGTCAACATATGTAACATAGAACTGAGATTTCAGAGTTTTATCGCCTGGGTTTGTATCCCGACTCCTTCACTTACCTGTTAGGTGATTTGGGGGAAGTAACTTTACTTTGTCTCAGTTTCCTCTTCTGTGAAATGAAGATATAATAGCACTTGAATCAAAATATTTTGGTTAGAGTTTCAAAGAGATGTGTGTGAAGTTCTTTTTTTTTTTTTTTTTTTTTTTTTTTTTTTTTTTTTTTGAGGCGGAGTCTCACTCTGTCGCCCGGACTGGAGTGCAGTGGCCAGATCTCTTAGTAAATATACTGTATATACATGCACCTGACAGCAATAACTTGACTTGAGCACACCGAGAATGACCCTGCGTGGCTGATGCGCCTGAATGTGTTCCCAGTCCTGAGCTAAGGAATCCGGGAGGGGCCAACCCGGAGATCCATTCCTTACCTATGAGGAACATCTGAGCCCCAGGCCCCCACCCTAACCGTGGAATGTGGGCCATATCGGGGATCCAGGCCCTTTGTTTTGGGTTAAAAGAAGGTTTCCAGGTGGAGGTTGCTCGAGGGAGGGTGTTAAGTGAAAATGCTATATAAACTATATGCTTTTTACAAGGGGTTACCATTCTGCTCAGCCCACTGACACTGGACTCTCTCCTCTGTCCATGAGATCCCCCCAAAAGACCCTCTGTCCTGTATGTAAGATCCCCCCAGTGAAACCTTGTGTCTCCTTTACTGGCTCTGGGTCTCTTCTTCAGCCTCTTGAACCTATTGCCACCCCCAGTGGAGTCCAAAGAGGTTTGGCGCAATGTATGCCAAAATGTTATTATTTTTGTAATGCTAATGTTTTTATTGAAACTATTTTATTTAATACAATTATTATGTATCACATTATTTGCATTTATAATTTATATAACTTAAATATTTGTGATTATAACTAATATAACTATGATTACTATTATCAACATTATTGCTATACCAAGCATTATTGAATCTAAAGCACCCAGATATTTCCTCTGTTTTTTACTCTGACTTCAGAGCAGCATCTGGGGATAGAGCCAGATGCCTAGGGCTGAGGAAGGCAAATCTTTTGTTACTAATAGAGAGACAGCCAGGCTGGAGCACAGAAACCTCCAGAACACCAGTTCCCTCAGGCGCAATCATCGCCCCTCTCCCACACCCCTCACCACATGCATGGCATTCTTCTAATCTCCAAAGGTTGGTGCAGGCCCCAGCTCCCAGGGTTTATTTTGATAAATGTTTCAAGCTACGGAGTGCCAAGAAACTTGATGCCTTTGCTTTTCAAATACCAAGCCTCTACCTGAAAAAGGAATGCTTAGATCAGAGCAGAGAGATGAAAAGTTCTCAGTTAAACATGCACTGCTCTGCTTAAGCTATTGTCTGCTCTATTCCTCAACTTTGAAAAGTTGGAAGAAAAATACCTACAGATAAAGACGGCTGTAAATCACTAGTGAAACATTAAATATGATTTAGCAAGTGTTCATTTTATCTTGTAAAGCAGGGCTGTGATGGAACTGCCTTTGTATCTAAAGCCAATAATATTCTTGAGGAAATTATATGTATTTTAACAAAATCATTCTGCTAAGTAATGTAGCTCAAATTATTTACTGTACTTCTAAAGTCTTTGTACCTAATAGTCAAAATAAGTTACATCTGGTAATTGTGAGTGTGTGAGATGTTGTTCTTTTTCTTTGGATGGAAGAACGATTTCTTGAGTACCTGCTAAGTGCCATGCATTTTACTTATATTCTACTATAGTATTTAATATGGCAAACCTGCATTATTTTCCAGACCAGGAAACTGAGACTCAGAGAAATTAAAAAATGAACAAACAAAAAACAGTTGCCTAAAGTCACAGTGCTAACAAACAGAGGAGGCAGGGTTCAGATGCAAGTATGAGTGGTTTCAAAGCTAAACTCCTTAATAAAAACTGCAAAAACGCTGAGATTATTCCAATTATGGTATTATAATAAGAAAGCTTTCATCTCACCCTATTTAACAGACCACATCCACAGCAACTTACCTATAATTTTCAACACTTTGTGCCTCTAATAGAATTATATATGTATGTATTTTATGTACAAAAAAACAGAGATAAAGGAATACATTTTTGAAATTTGAGAAATTATGTACTGTTCACATTGAATAATAAATTCTTGCTTATTTATTTGCTTATGTATTTATTGACTATATTCCCCTATTACATTGGCTGCACGGGAACCAGGCATTGTCCATCTTGATCATTTCTGTATCCTCATTGCCTATGACAATTTCTGCCACAGAGAAAAGGCTCAGTAAATATTTGTGATTAAAAGAATGAATAAATAGTACGCTTCAGATATGTCCAGGATGACAAATTATTAGAAAATCAATTCTCACTTTCCCTCTGGAAGTGACTGATGTGGACAGTAGTTCCAGTATCTTGTGACATTTTTTCATTGTGGCATATGTGATAGAAAATAAATCTTTCCTTCTGTTTTGAAAGTATCAGCAGGTATTTCACTATGTCCAGAGAGTATTACCATTCCCTGTGATTTTGACATGACATCAAATCTATGCTGTTGAATTCTGACCAATTCTTTGCCTTGGTCAGATATCTCAGAAACTTCTGAGGAGGTTTTTCCCAAAAGTCCTTTGGTTAACAGTAACAATGGAAGCAGTGATGCTGGAATGATGTAGCACCATGTATTGCTAGACACCTGACATCAGGTTTCTCCTTTATCGGTTAGCTCAGTTGGTTTGAGTTTAATATAATGAGACCTAGGTCATGAGTTCAAACCCCTGGTAGAACAATTAGCTTAAATTTGTTCTCTGGACATAGGATTAACTCTGAGCTCCAGTTAGTTCCCTTTACTTTGGTTCTGTGCTTCAGAAAGACAGGAGAAATAGTAACACAAAGCAAAATGGATGCCTACTGAGAGAACAGCAGGAGAATCATCTCTCTGTGAAATCTCCCTAGCTCACATTCATACTCTACAAAGAATTATATTACTGATTCACACTTTGTGGACAACTGGTTTAATACATTTCCTAATTAGGACTATAAACAGCAAAACAATCCATAAATAAGCTTAGAAATAACCAATTGGTTTACATAAAATTCAATATGAAAAAATTAAGATTTCCAGTGTCCAGAAGTAATCCTTGAGAATAAAACTTCTGTAATATATCAGCTAAGAGTTTGCCTTAATGAGAAAATAGTCACTCAAGTTAGTCTATGGGTGAATACACACTTAACATAAATTTTATATATAGACTCCCAGGAAAGTATTAGTGACTTTATATGCAATAACAAGAAGACATCTCACTAAATGAGAATGTTTCAGTCCTGGAAGAGATCCATTCCAGGAGACACACAGCTGAGCAGTCTACTTTTAATTAGGATTTAATTCAATGTAAGTCAGAGCTAAAAGAGAAATTGGACCTGGGTCTTGTCCACAGAAAGACAGCTCCTTCTGCAGGGTCTGGTCCTCAGAAAGACAGCGCCTTCTGCAGAGAAAAAGTAAGGTCTTTAAAACAACTCCAGGTCACATTAGGTTGCTGAACCAAATGCCAAGTGTTCATTTAAATATAATTAGTTTTTCTTACTTTACCCACTGGTGAAATGAATGGCTCCACAATTCATCAAGCTAAAAAAGAGAGAGAGAAAAAATGTTTCCTCTGGAAACCAATGTGGCCCTTCAATTTGGCCAAGCTACCATCTAAGCGCTGAGGGGACTACTGCATAAATCCACGAAAGAATATTTGGGTTGTTTTTGTTGCTAAATATCAGCTAATACTTCGGCACAGATACCAGTCGAGATGGCAGGCCATGTTCTGAAAACCTAAGATGACCTTTAATATGGTACCTTTAACACAGATTGTTCTCTTTCTTGTCATTGTTCCTTTTCTAAGGGAAATGCCTTGGTTCTTTCTTCTTCTTTCCGAGGTAGTTCTGCATCTTCAATTATAGACAGACAGGGCCAATGCTCAGTTAAATTGTAAACTCTATGTTTGTATTTGGTTCCCCCTAGCTTCCTATTCTCATGCATCGCTGCCTTCCTGTATGGTCTCCCTCTCCCATTCTCTCCCCATCTTCCCTCTTACCTCCCCTTTCCCCACCTTCGTTCAAATCTGCTTGCAGAAACATGTCTATATCAACTGTTTGCACATGAATGCAATTTCTATTTATTTTAACCTTGCCAAAGTATTTTTAAACTGTAAGTTATTTTTACCTATTAAAAGATATCTACAGCAGGTCAGAAAGAAGGTTTGGTTTGGATCAATTTTTATTTTGATTTGTTTTCTAGAAGAAGCAGAGAGGTAATTTTTAAAAAGCAGAGGCTAAGTGGTGTCTCAGACCTAAGTTTGAACCCTCTCAAAGGCTTTTTATCTTCTTGAAAGGAGGGAATAATAAGTCTATGTTAAGGTGATGTTAATATTAATGAGATCATTTGTGAGAAGAGCAAAAGCACTACCTTGTGTATAAGAGGTGCAATACATATGACATGTTGTTATTATCTGAGCAGTGAGTCTCTGTTTTCTGTGAAGTAAGAAGCATGATCATCCGTTAAGAGTGACGTAGATGTAGTGAAGTAATAAAATTAAATAATTTTGAAGGATTAAAATAGCTGGTGTGGGAAATGGGAAAGGCAGATGAACAATAATAAGTAAAATGATGCCAATGTGAAGGTCATGGTTGGGTTAGAAATCATATATTGTTAGGGACATTATTATGCAGGCGTCAGACAGCCTGGCATGGGGTCAAAGCGAGCAGGCTCTTAGCTTGGCCCAGAGTCTGAGCTGTTCCTGTTTGAAAGCCATTTGAGAGCAATTCTTGTCCACAACATCATAGACTTAGCCCTCCTCCAGGGCTAAAGGAAAACCAGCTCTGGAGTCTGGTCTATGTTGAAAGTACACTAAATGTTCATTAAGCATGTTCCTGTCTGGGGGAGCCCAGAATCCTGACTCAGTGCCCGCTTTCTAAACAGGAAACAAAGAAACCTGGTTTTGTTGTGACTGTGGAAGATTTACTTCTGAGCTCTGGAGCCCTGCTCAAGCATTCTTTTTCCTCTCTTTCTCTTTTAGGTTAAACAAAATGGATATGATACAGAGCATGGGACCAAGGTCATGGGTGGCTGTTTATCCTGGATCTCCTGGTCATCTCCATCACCATTTCTGACATGTTACCACTCTTGACCAGAGCCTGGTTATCTTTTCTGGAATTTAGATAGATAAGAAAGGTAGTTTCTCTATTTATGAGGTGACCTACAGAAACCTAAGCAAGCTATTCTGAAAAAAATTTCAGGACGGTTCAGTTAAACATTTTCTTTAAATGTGCTGCTGCCTTTCTTGCTCCAATCACTGGTCCATGCAAAATCTCCTTGCTCTCTTCCCACTACTGAACTTGGGCAGATATCACAACTTCTCCCCAGAAGCCATCAACAGACTTCAGTAAGTAAGATGCTTCCATTTTTCACTAGTTTGAGCATAAGTGTAGGATATGTGGTGTGGGGGGGTGTTATCTGGGGGTTTTCTTTATATTTTTACTGCTTGGTTTACTCTGAGCTTCCTGCATCTATTTGTAAATTTAAGAAATTCTTGGCCATTGTTTCTTTGAAAGTTTCTCTTCTGCCTTGTTCTCTATTTCTTCTCTTTTTGCCATTCTAATTAGACATATGTCAGACTGAAGTTATCCCACATGTCCTGGATACAATAGGGGGTTTTGTTTTGGTTTTATTTTCATTTGTTTTGTTTCGCGTTTTTTTTTTTTTTAAATTTTTGATTTCTCTTTGTGTTTCAATTTAGGTAATTTTTATTGACCTATCTTCAAATTGACTTCAAGTTCACTGATTCTTTCCTTAACTTGTCGTATCTACTGATGAGTCTATCAAAGGTATTCTTCATCTCTGTTATTATATATTTTTTTCATTTCTATAATTTCTAGATATAGATGGGCAGATCCAGGTCTTGTGGGCAACATCCAGCCAGTGGCCTGTTTTTGTAAGACCTATGCACTTAGAAGGGTTTTTACAATTTTTAAAAGTTTAAAAACACTTTAAAATAATAATAATAATATGTAACAGTTTATACGTGGTCCACAAAGCCTGAAATATTTACTGTCTGACCCTTTAGAGAAAAGGTGTGTCAATCTCTGCCATTGAGCCTTTAACACACTAATCATTGTTATTTTAAATACCCTTTTAGAGAACTACAGCATCTGTGTCAAATCTGAGTATGGTCCTGATGATTGCTTTGTCTCTTGGCAATGGGTTGTTTTTGTTTACCTTTTTCTTTCAAGAAAAACCTTTATTTTTTATTTTATTTTTTATTTTGGAGAGTCTAAGTGAGACATCTTCACTGAAGAGAATAGGGCTATGGTAAATGCTTTTTATGAGTAGAAATGGACGTGTCTTTCTTTTTCCTAAGCCTTTAGTGCAGGAGGTTGAATTAATCTGGTCAGAAATTATACTTCGGTTTGTTGTTGCTATGGTTACCCGCAGTGCACCACAACCCTCAAATTTCTCTGATGATACTCTGGGTTTGAGGTGCAAGCTGGCATGCCAGAGGATTTTTCCCAATGTTTGCTTCACTCTGCTCTAGGTCTTTCCTTTGCACTGTGCCTCACGGTGGGTGTGTCTCGTGCTTTTGAAACTCTACCAGGTACATTCTACTGTTTCTTGTTACTCTGTGCTTGTTGGCTTGATGGTTAGAGACAGCAGTTTGTGAAGTCTCAGTCTCAGCCAGGCACTAAGCCTCTGAGCTTTGGGGTGTGGCATCCTCAGTGCTTGTGCCCTTACCCAAGTTGTATTTCTTGGCCCAGTACATGTGCCTTTCCCCTGCCAGGGATAGATGACTTTTTTCTGTTCCCATTCCCCGGCTATGATGGGTTTTTACCAAGGCAATAGTGTTTATTGACTTCCTCTCCCTCTCCCTCTTAATATCAAGGCTTTTGTTCTCTACAAGAAATCAGAAAGAAGGGTCCTGGTAGTGTTTCATGTCTGTCCTCAAAAGGCAGCTCTACCTATCTCTGAGGACTACACCATGAGGGACATTTCTCAAGACTCTTACAAATATTGCTTGTAAGCACCTGGTGAGATACATAGAGAAAAAGCCTGCAATGGAGTGTGAACTTCCACATATTTGCAGCCTCCTGGGGCTCTACACTTTCCTGTAATCCTACATTCAGCCTCCACAAATTGATTAAATATTACAATTAAATTCTTACCAGCTTCCGACTGTATTTACCCCAGGTGAACAAGTGCTTGCATCCCATCTCACCCAACAGGAGCAAGTCTATGTTTAGATTTCATAATACTCAGTTGCTCTGAAACCTCAGCTCTCTGTTGAGTTCAAGAAGAGCAACGAACCTGAGATTTGCCTGGCTACATTTTTGTTTTAAGAGTTAGGAATGGGCTGGGCACGGTGGCTCACGCCTGTAATCCCAGCACTTTGGGAGGCTGAGACAGGTGGATCACCTGAGGTCAGGAGTTTGAGACCAGTCTCACCAACATGGACAAACCCTGTCTCTATTAAAAAAAATACAAAATTAGCTGGACATGGTGGCACATGCCTGTAATCCCAGCTACTTGAGAGGCTGAGGCAGGAGAATCACTTGAACCCAGGAGGCGGGGGTTGCAGTGAGCTGAGATCGCACCATAGAACTCCAGCGTGGGCAACAAGAGTGAAACTCCATCTCAAAAAAATGATAACAAAAAACAAAACAAAGAAAACAAAAAACAAAAACAAGAGTAGGAATGATACTCAACATAGCTCTCTACATCCCTGAGTGGAAACCAAAAGTTCAAATGCCTCACTTGTTGGGATTGCATCTTTGGACAACATCACAAGTTGACAAAGATATCAGAAGTGCTCGGGTCTTGAGGGTCATAGGCAAAGGCTATGTTGCATGTTAGGCAGAAGAGCCCTGCCTCACTTGGTCCTATAAGTGGGCAGGATTCTCTGATGGAAGGGGCCTGATCATTCCATGGGGTCAGGGACTGACCATGGGAAAATTACAGGATGAACACAGAAAAGGAGCCAAAGAAGTTGAAACTATTGTTAAGGGTGATGCTGGGTAATAGATAATGGGATCCTAAGTAAATGAGTACATGAAGCCAAAGATGGCTCATAGGTTGAGAGATCATAACCTTAGGGGTTCAGTAAAGTCAAGAAGCAGGTTCATCGGAACTAAAAAATGAGGGAGAAATGATGTCAGCAAGATGGCTGACTAGAATCCCCTAACACTCATCCCCGCCCTTTGTTCATTCTTTGAACAAAGCAAAACAGTGAAAAAACAACTATATTTTAATAAAAGTAGCTAAAGGAAAATGTCAAAGCACATTAAAAAAAAAGTAACAGAGACTCCGATGAGCACAGAAACTCAGGATAGACACATAGAGAACAGAAGGAAACACCCGGCCTCCACCACTCCATCCCTCAGCCAGGATCAGCTGAGAACCAGAAGGAACTTCTCCTTATGAGGAAAAGGCAGGCAAGATGATCCAAGCATCCCCCAGCAACACCTTGGGCACCGCTGTCCTCACCACTAGGGTCCCCTACAGACCTCACAGGCACTAAGCCCAGCTGAGAGAACTGCTTGGAGTCCACACAACTGTGTTCCCCTCAGAGAAGGAGCTGATGCTATACTCTGCCCCCTATAGTCTGTACAACTACTACACTGAAATTACTGCTGCAGTGTGTCTTTCCAGGAGGAGAGGATAATAGCCATGTCACCACTTCATGCCAGAGGCTAAGCCACTGCTGAACCACTCCTGCCCGGCAGCCGACATCCTCAAGCTGAGCTGCTAGCTGTTATGCCTTTCCCTATGTGGCCAAGCAGCAGTGGACTCACTCCACCTACCCCTTCCCAAATTCCTCAGACTGGAGCTGAAGATATGAACTCCTTCCCAGGCTAACAGTGCTTTCACAGAACAGCTCTATCTACCTCTCCCAGTGGCTGCTCTGCCCTGCCCCTAGGGACCTGAGCTGAAGTGTGCACTGCCTCCCAAGGAAACTGCCTTGGCACAGAGCTGCCACATCTACACTTCTAGTTGCTGCTATGTACGTCCTGCCCCTTGGAGCCTGAGCTAAAGCTGCACACTCCTACTTGAGGAAACAGTATTTTGGCAAAACCACTCCATCCACATTTCCCACTCCGGCTGCCCCCTGCCCCCTATGCTGCACACCACCCCCTTCCGCTGAAGCTAAAGCAGTACACTCCTTCCTGGGGAAACAGTGCGGTGACCACCTAGGGCAGGCACTCTTGCCCAGTGCCTAAGTTGAAGCAGCAACCTGCCTCCCAGAAAAAGGTGCTTTGACCACCCAGAGTGATCATGCACCATAGCACTTAAGCTGAAGTGGCTTCCTATATACCAGGGCTAAATTGACGTAGTAGCTCACATCGCAGAGAAACACAGCAGTGACTGAGCTGAGACAGCCCACCCTACAGGTCAAACAATTCTAGTACCCTGCTTTCCTGTGGTTGGACTAGCCCCCTAGAGTCTCGCCTGCTGAGACAATACTCTCCACGGAGAGTTGAGTCATAGGTGTGCTGCCCCCTGCCCCCACCCCAGGGCCCAAACAACAACTGTGTTCTACCATTCTAATTGCTGCTGTTCCACTTGGACTCAATCTGGAATAGTGTGACACCACATCATCTCAGGGTTTAAAGCCACCACTACATGATGTCTTTTCCCTTGGGACCTGAGTTGCCACTGAGCCCCACTGGCTCAGGTTCCCAAATTGCAGCTATGCACTGTTCCTTGGGCTCAAACCTCCAGAGCAACCCTTCCTCCCTAGAGTCAGGCCAGTGCTATGCTCCACCTCCCAATAATAGAGTCAGAGCTGCAACCCAGCCCTGGAACTGAGCCGCTAATGGGTATTTTAGAGTCACAGATCCTGGCCCTGTGGGCAACCTACACCAAACCCAGCTACAGAGGGCAAATGTGCCCCAAGACCCACATGTCACAATAAGTTTGTTGAGACTCTGAGCCTAGAACCCTGTCCCCACAATCTTTCCAAGCACCCTGCACCTGGAAACCAGCATCACTGCAGCTACTTGTAGGCTGTGTCATAACTGACACCAAGAAGGATCCCTTTGGGTAAGTCTATTTATTGGGGAAAAACCAAGAAGAGGAGCACCCCAAAAGACTTTAACACCTAGGACATCAACAGCCAATGCCACTGTAACTGCCACAAACTTCTATGGCCTAGGCCCCTAAGACATCCACAATTATTGCTGACATTGAACACAGCTGAAGAAATGGCACAGAGATTATACTACTGCAACTACCCCAAAACAGAGTCACCAGACCCTTCCCAACTGGCACACTAAGACCTAACTGCAAGTGAAAGTCTTACTCTGCAAAAACCACTCTAGAAAGTTTGGAAGAGGAAATTATTCCACCAGATGCATAGACGTCAATGCAGGAACACAAGAAACATGAAAAAGCAAGGCAATATGACACCAACAAAGAAATGTAGTAACTCTCTAATAACAGACCCCCATAAAATGGAAATCAAT
This sequence comes from Colobus angolensis palliatus, assembly GCF_000951035.1. Taxonomy (NCBI): domain Eukaryota; kingdom Metazoa; phylum Chordata; class Mammalia; order Primates; family Cercopithecidae; genus Colobus; species Colobus angolensis. Next base: position 2,071,149 of record NW_012115322.1, on the reverse strand, counting down.
GACTTGTCAGAAAAGAAATTCAAAATAATAATCTTGAGGAAACTCAACAATATACAAGAAAATACAGATAGACGATTCAATAGAATCAGAAAAACATTTTATGATACGAATGAAAAAATCAACAAAGAGATACATATAATATAAAAAAGAACAAAACAAAAATTTTACAGCTGAAGAATTCAGTGAACAAAATAAAAAATACAACAGAGAGCTTCAATGGCAGATTTGATTGCAGAAAAAAGAATCTCTGAATTTGAAGACAGGTCATTTGAAATTACCCAGTCAAAGCTATAAAAAATAGAATAAAAAAAAAAGGTCAGGCATGGTGGCTCACTATAATCCCAGTACTTTGGGAGGCAAGGCAGGTGGATCACTTGATCAGGAGTTTGAGACCACCTGGACAGCATGGTGAAACCCTGTCTCTACTAAAAATACAAAAATTAGCCAGGTGTGGTGTTGGGTGCCTGTAATCCCACCTACTTGGGAGGCTGAGGCAGGAGAATAGCTTGAACCCAGGAGGCAGAGGTTGCAGTGAGCCGAGATCGCGCCACTGCACTTCAGACTGGGCAACAAACAGAGCAAGACTCTGTCTCAAAAATAAAAATAAAAAAGAAAGAAAGAAAATAATTAACCAAATGACAGGAGTAAGTCCTCATCAATCAATAATAACCATCAATGTAAACTGATTAAATATCCTACTCAAAAAAAAAAAACAGACTGGCTGAATGAATTAAAAAACATGACCTAACTGTATTCTGCCAACAAGAAGTTCGCTTTGCTTCTAAAGACACATATAGACTAAAAGTGAAAGAATGGCAAAAGATATTCCATTAAAACAGAAATCAAAGAAAAGCAGGAGTAGCTATACTTACATAAGATAAAGCAGACTTTATAGTCAAAAACTTTAAAAGGAGACCAAAAAAAGTTCATTATCTAATGATAAAAGGATCAATTCAACAAGAGAATATCATAATGATAAAGATATATGCACCAGAGCACTCAGATATGTAAAGTAAATATTAGATTTAAAGGGGGAGATAGGCCCCAATACAATAATAGTTGTGTTCTTTAATGTGCAACTGTCAACATCGAACAGACCATCTAGGGAGAAAGTCAACAAAGAAACATTGGATTTGAACTGCACTTTTGACCAAATGGACCGAACAGATATTTACAGAATATTTAATCCTATGGCTACAAAATATATATTTTTTAATCAGCACATAAAACAGTCTCCAGAATAGATTACATGGTTGGCCACAAAACAAGTACCAACAAATTTAACAGAATTGAAATCATATCAAGTATATTTTCTGATGACAATGAAATAAAACTAGAAATCAATAACAAAAGGAACTTTCAAAACTGTACAAATATATAGAAGTTAAACAACATGCTTCTAAACTACCAATGGCAAATGAATAAATTTAAAAGAAAATTTAAATTTTTAAAAAAACAAATGAAAATGGGAACATAGTATATCCAAACCTATGGGACACAGCAAAAACAGTGTTAAGAGGGAAGTTTATAGCAATAAAAGACTCCATCGAAAAAGCAGACAAGTGTCAAATAAGCCACCAAACAATGCATCTCAAGGAACTAGAAAGTAAGAACAAACCAAATCCACAATAAGTAACAGAAAAGAAATCATGAATATCAGAGCAGAAATAAATAAAATCGAGATTTTAAAATATGTAAAAGATCAATGAAACAAAATGGTTGATTTTTTGAAAAGATAAACAAAATCAACAAATTTTTAGCTATACTAACCAAGAAAAGAAAGATGAGACCTAAGTAAATAAAATCAGAAATGAAAAAAGAGGCATTACAACTGATACCACAGAAATATGAAGGATTATTAGAGACCATTATGAACAACTACATACCAACAAATTAGAGAACCTCACAAAAGTGAATAAATCTGGACACATACAACCTACTAAGATTGAACAAAAAAAAATTAGAAAATCTAACTAGATCAATTATTAGTTATGAGATTAAATCAGTAATTAAAAGTCTCCCATCAGAGGCCAATCCAGGAACTGAAGTTTTCACTGCTGAATTCGACCAAACATTTAAAGAAGAACTAAAACCAATTATTCTTCAATTATTCCAAAAAACTGAAGAAAAAGGAGATCTTCCAAACTCACTTTATGAGGTCAGTATTACCCCAATACTAAAACCAGACAAAGACACAACAACAAAATAGAAAACTATGGACCAATATCTCCAATGAACATGGATGCAAAAATCTTCACCAAAATATTAACAAACCAAATCCAGCACATTAAAAAGATCATTCATCATAATCAAGTAGAATTTATCACAGGAATGAAAGGATGATTCAACATACAAAAACCAATAAATGTGATGTATCAACAGAATCAAGGAAAAACATATATGGTCATCTTAATAGATACAAAAAAAAATTGGTAAAAAAAATCCCTTCATGATAAAAGCACTCAACAAACTAGGTATAGAAGGACCATACCTCAACACAATAAAGACCACATATGACAAAACCACAGTAAACATCATACTAAGTGGTGGAAAGCTAAAAGCTTTTTCTCTAAGAACTGAAACAAGACAAAGATGCTCACCCTCACTACTCTTATTCAACACAGAACTGGAAGTCCTAACCAGAGCAATTAGGTAAGAAAAAGAAATAAAGGGCATCCAAGTTGAAAAGGAGGAAGTCAAACAGTTCCTGTTTGCAGACAACATGAGTATAGACATAGAAAACCCTAAAAGCTCCACCAAAAACTCTTAGAACTGATAAATAAATTTAGTAATGTTGCAGGATACAAAATCAACATACAAAAATCAGCAGTTTCTAGACACCAACAACAGACTAATAGAAATAGAATCAAAAAAGCAATCCTATTGATAATAACTATAAAAAGAATACAAGAGTAAATATAACCAAGGAGGGAAAACATCTCTACAAGGAAAACTAGAAAACACTAATAAAGAAATTGAAAAAAACAAAAAAATAGACATTCTACGTTCATGGAGTAAAATAATTAATATTATGAAAATGACCACCCTACAAAAAGTGATCTACAGATCACTACAGATCCAGTGCAATCCCTATCGAAGTATCAATAACATTCTTCACAGAAATAGAAAAATAATCCTAAAATTCATAGAGCAACACAAAAGACCTCAAATAACCCAAAGAATAAATCTGAAGGTATCACACTACCTGACTTTAAAATATATTATAAAGCTAGATTAATCAAAATAGCATGGTACTGGCATAAAAACAGAAAGATAGACCAATGGAACAGAATAGAGAACCCAGAAATAAATCCACCTATTTGTAACCAACTGATTTTCTACAAAGACTCTGAGAACACTCATTAGGGGAAAGGACAGTTTTTTCAATAACTGATGCTGGGAAAGCTGGATATCCATAAGCAGAAAAATGAAACTAGGCCTCTATCTCTCACCATATACAAAAGTCAACTCAAAATGCATTAAAGACTTAAACATAACACTCAAAACTATGACGCTACCAGAAGAAAACAACAGGGGAAATGCTTTAGGACATTGATCTGGGCAAAGATTTTATGAAGACCTCAAAGCACAAGCAGTAAAAGCAAAAATAGACAAATGAGATTATACCAAACTAAGAAGCTTCCGAACTGCAAAGGAAAAATTAAGAATATGAAGAGACAACCTTCAGCACAAGGGAAAACATGTGAAAACTATTCATCCCACAAGGGATGAATATCCAGAATATACAAGAAACTCAAACAACTCAACAACAACAAATATATATATATATACACACACACACACACACATATATATATATATGTTATATATAAATAAAATGAGCCATGGACTGAACAGATATCTCTCAAAAGAAGATATACAAATGGCCAACAGGTATATGAAAAAAATGCTGAATACCACTAATCATCAGAGAAATGGAAATTAAAACCAAATGAGACAGCAGTTCACCCCAGTTAGAACAGCTATTATCAAAAAGACCAAAAAAAAAAAAAATGCTTGTGAGGATGCAGAGAAAAGAGAACCCTTACACACTGTTGGGAGGGATGTACATTAGTACAGCCATTCTGGAAAACAGTATGGAGGTTCCTCAAAAAGCTAAAAATAGAACTACTATATGATCCAGCCACCCCACTACTGGGCATTAATCCAAAGAAGAGGAAATCAGTGTATTGAAGAGATATCTTTATTGCAGTACTATTTTACATATATGTTTATTGGAGTACAATTCACAATAGCCAAGATATGGAATAACCTAAGTGTCCATCAACAGATGAATGAATAAAGAAAATATGTACTATAGTGTATAGGCACAATGGAATACTACTTAGTGATAGAAAAAAGAACAATTCTGTCATTCACTGCAACATAAATGAGCTCGGAAGAATTTATTTTAAGTGAAATAAGTCAAGCACATGTTCTCACTTACATGAGAAAGCTAAAAAAAAGTTAATTTCATACAAGTCAAGAGTAGAATAGTGGCTACTATAGGCTAGGAAAGGTAGTGGGAGGAGGAGGATAGACAGGGTTGGTTAACAAATCTAGTACAGCTAGATAGAAGGAATAAATGTTAGTGTTCTATAGCACTGTAGAGTGACTACAATAAACAAGATTTATTGTGGCTGGGCGCGGTGGCTCACGCCTGTAATCCCAGCACTTTGGGAGGCTGAGGCGGGCAGATCATGAGGTCAAGAGATAGAGACCATCCTGGCCAACACAGTGAAACCTCGTCTCTACCAAAAACACAAAAATTAGCTGGGCAACGTGGGTGGCAGACGCCTGTAGTCCCAGCTACTCGGGAGGCTGAGGCAGGAGAATCGCTTGAACCCAGGGTGGCGGAGGTTGCAGCGAGCAGAGATCACGCCACTACACTCCAGCCTGGGTAAAAAAGTGAGTCTCTGTTTCAAAAAAAAAAAAGAATTTCTTGTATATTTTCAAATAGCTACAAGAGTGGATTTTGAATGTTCTCAACACAAAGAAATGATAACTGTCTGAGGTGATGAATATGCTAATTACCCTGATTCAATCAGTACACATTATATATATGTACTGAAATATCATATTGGGTCCCACAAATATATACAATTATGTGTCATTTAGAAATAATAAATAATAATAATTATTTAAAAGAAAAGAAGGAGAAAGCCAGAGGAGCAGATGGATATGATAAAGGAAGGAGTCAGCTAGTTGAAGATCAACTCTGAAGTTAAACAATTCAAGGTGCTGGCAACTGATAATGTAGAGTTTCCATGACATGAAACAGTCAAGTAGATATGGTCATCTGCAATGGAAAAAAGGAAGTCTTTCAGGGATGTTGTAGAGGGTGATTCTGTGTGAAGAGAGTTAACACTCCCTCTGGGGCGATGAAAAGCTCTTTCAATTTTAGTTAACCAGAATTTCAGAGGAAAGGCAAAGGTTCCAGTGATGAAGGAGATCAGAAGCCAAGGGGGAACATCCATCTTAATGAATCCCCCAAATAGAAATGAGTAAAATTAAGTATTTAAAGCTGGAGAACAGAGCCAGGAATGTGAGATAAGGTGAAGCAGAATCCTCACGTCAGCTAGATGGAAGGTTCCACATTAAAGAAGCATCCTACCACGTGCCCAGCATTGGTGGATGCCATCCTTGAACCACCTAACCTAACCTATTCTGCCCCTCATTTTTTATCCTATTGTCACCATTGCCTTGTTTCTTACCTTTCTCCACCCCACCACCCTCTACAATTAACTCTGCCTTCCAGCTTTAGACAAATGCCTGTTGCTATTAGCTTTAGATCATTGTTCTCCACCCGACTACATTTTCATCTCTTTTCCGTTGCTTTACATATCCACAAACAGTCTTCAGGAAGACTTGGCTTCATAATCTGGCCCTTAAGGAAAGAATTCCCCAAGTCTGCCCTAATCTTCTGTGTAGGACCTAGGTATGATGTCTTTTAAGTTACCTTCTACCTCCATGATTCTGTAAACTCAGCCCATCTTTCAGCTTTTAGCAGGGGTAAGTAAATACAACCTGAAAGCTATCTTCTTTATTAATTTCAGGCTATTTTAAGTGGAAAATGTCCTCAGTGTCTAGCCTGGCTTTGTTGCCCTTCTATTTCAAAGTACATAAGTTTATTATCAAAGTTAAATCAAAACTCCAGAGTTTGCCATAAATGGTTTTACAACTATGGCCACCTAAAACATGACCAGAAAAACTTGTGTTGGTTTTAAGATGATTGGTTTGAAAGCAAGTTTGACTGGCAGTTGATTTTCCATGGCTCTGAAGTCAAGATCCACATGAATGAAAATATATATATATGTATAACCCAAATATTATATGCCAATGTAATCAACAAGGGACTAAAACCTCCAGATAAAATTCCTATTCCTGTCCCAGTTCACTCTTTAATGGATGTTAATAAGCAGTGAAATGGGCAGAAGAATCACAAGTGGGAAAATGTCTGGCTAACCCAGGACCCTAGCAAATCTATAAGCTTGGATAATAATTGAGTTGCCATAGAATAGCACAATGAGAAACCCAGATTCACTGTGATTATCCACAGTGTTACTGGTGAGAAAATTCTCTTCTGTATTAACACAACTCAGGTCCAGAATGGCTTTCGTCATTCAACTCAGCTATAGTATTTTCTTCTGGCATTAGATTAGTCTCATGGGGTTATAGTGTTTTGTCACAAGGATTACTCAACTCTACATACACAAACTCTGTATAAACACAGATGAAAAAGTACACTTGTTCTCACATAAATACTAAAAGCAAATGTGCCAATCCTTTGCTGTCTTTGCAGTGATCCATCATGGAACTTTTGCCAAACAGACTGGAGTAAAGTCAGTGTTACTTTTTTAAAAGTAAAAAATGCTCCAGGCATAAAAGTGTGCCAGTTTTCTAACTGAAAAAGCTGATAGACAAATATGTCTGTAAATTTACTCTTTTTTTATGGAAACCACTGGCTTCCAAACTTTTTAAAATACTCCCACCAATTAAAAAAAAATTGGAGGATGTGTCCCCAATGAGTATTGCTTATATAAATATTAGTTTATGTATTATGTGATATAAATCTACTCTACAATGTTATAGATGCAATAATTTAAAAAGCAATCATGAGGTTATAAACATAAATAATGTTAATATTTAAAAAATTTTATTATCTCCATGCTATCATTGACTAATATTCTAACACACAATATATACTTAGAATTTGATACATTGTTAACTGTAGTAGAGATATGTCCATTTAAAAAAAAGATTGCATTGATATTTGTTTTTTTTTTAGAGGTGGGGTCTTGCTGTGTTGGCCAGGCTGAAGTACAGTGGCTATTCCCAGGCATGATTCTGACTCTTTGTTGGATCCTTTTAATGTGGCTGTCAAAAAGCTCCTAGTAGTAGTAGAAGTCTCAACTCTGCCTACTTTCAGCTTGCATTATTAGTTTTATCTTGCCTTTGACTTTTTGTAAAATATTTCATGAGTGATTTGCTTCATAATTGTAAAGGTTAATTTGGTAAATATATGAGTAAAAATATAGAATAAAAATATGTGATTTAAAAATTTACATAAGGGAACACTTGAATCACCATGCATTGCAACACACTAGGGTAATCAGTTACATGAAAACACCAATGTCAATCTTCCATGATGTGGAACACCTACTTTTCCTACAAGATACCTTCTACACCAGCTACAAATGGACATGTGGAAAGTATACATCACTGTTAATGAATATTAGTTGTACAAGTAAAAAAGAAAAGTGGATAAATTGGGCTTTATCAAAATTTAAAGCTTTTGCACATCAAAAGACACTATCAACAGAGTGAAAAGGCAACTCATAGAATGGAAGGAAATATTTGCAAATTATATATCTGATAAGAGATTAATACTCAGAATATATAAAACTGATCAATGAAAAAACAAACAGCCCAATTTAAAAATGGGCAAAGGACTTGAATAGGCATTTCTCCAAAGAAGATACATAAACAGCCAATAAGCACATAAAAAGATATTAAACACCACTAGACATTAGAAAAATGCAAATCAAAGCCAAAATAAGATACCACTTTACCAGCATTAGGCTGGCTATTATGTAAAAAAAAATAGAAAATAAGTGTTGGTGCAGATGTGTAGAAATTGGAAGACTTGGGCATTGTTGGGAATGTGAAATGGTAAACCCACAGTGGAAATAGTTTGGTGGTTCCTCCGAAAGTTAAACTAGAATTACTGTATGACCCAATAATTTCACTTATAGGTATATACTACCAAAAATTGAAAACACCAAGGATACTTGAACACCAGTGTTCATAGCAGCACTATTTCATTCATAACACCTAAAAGATAGGAACAACCCAAATGTCCATCATCAGATAAATGGGTAAACACATGTTGTATATACATACAATGGAAGCTAATTCAGCTCTAAAAAGAAATGAAATCTTGATACATGCTACATCATGGATACACCTTGAAAACATTAAGCTAAGTGAAATAAACCAGACCAAAAAGGATAAATATTGTCTGATTCCACCTATATAAGTTACCTAGGATAGACAAAGTCATGGAGACTAAAAGAATAGAAGTTACTGTGGCCTAGGGGAAGTGGGAAATGGGAAGTTTTTGTTTAATGGTACAGAGTTTCTGCTTGTGATGATGAAAAACTTCTGGAAGTGGATAGTGGTGGTGGTTTCATAACATTATGAATCTACTTAATGCCAGTGAATTATAGCCCAGTAAATTTTATGTCATATATATTTTATTACCGTAAAAATAAAGGCCAAAACATTAGTGAAACTTAATTTTTTAAAGGTTAATGTAAATTAAACTTTTATTATGTTTTGTAATGTCCTTGTAAACCTTGTGTGTGTGTGTGTGTGTGTGTGTGTGTGTGTGTGTGTGTGTGTGTATGAAGGCTGGAATGTAGTGGGGCAGTCTCCACTCACTGCAACCTCTGCCTTTCAGGCTCAAGTGAGCTTCCTGCCTCAGCACCGCAAATAGCTGGGACTACAGGTGCACTCTACCATGACTGGCTAATTTTTTATTTTTGTTTTCTGTAGAGACAGGGTTTCACCATGTTGGCCAGGCTGGTCTGGAACTCCTGAGCTCAAGTGATCTGCCCACCTCAGCTTCAATCCCAAAGTGTTGGGATTACAGGCATGAGCCACTGTACCCTGCCAAAAAGTATAAGTTCTTTTACTGATTACTTCTTAAAAATTCTTTTCTCATGAAATTCTTCTACACTTAACATTTCCCCAGATAGCACCAGATTAAGGTGAGGGGGAAAAAAAAATCCTTCTGGGGGAAAAGTTGTTTGTTTTTTTCCATTTAATAGGAATTTTCATTCTCTCTCACCCCCTCTCCCTCTCCTGATTAGAATCTTCCTGAATGAAACCCAGTGGGCTGTAAGCTAAGCAACTTGAATAAACACTGGCTAAGTTAAAACAAAATGTTATTGGGAACAATGAGAAGGGCTTGATTTTTCTGAAGAAATTTGAAGTAAGAATCTTCACCACAGGGTAGGATTGTTTCTTGGCAGCTGAAACCGAAGCTACCCTTCACCAATCAAGGGCCATGCCTTCCTATGCTACCTCCCAAACACATGGATTCATTTGTGCACAGAGCTGAGAAGGTCTTCCAGAGGTCATCTTTTCCTAGTGCCTCTAGGCAGTTTTCTCCTAAACTATTCCAGATTTTTTTATTCCTCAATTATTTAAGTTGCACTGAGCAGTTGATAACTAAATCTCTGCTGTCTATAGGGAAAAAAAAGTTATAGTCCATGGGTCTTAATTTTATTCTTAGATAAATCTGTTTAAGGCAAGGATGCCCTTTAAAGTCAAATTCATTTTGGCTTTCTTTCTTCTTGGATAGTGATAACACTTTGGGAAGCTGGTATTAATGGGAGGTCAGATCACAGGCTAAAAGAATTATGTCCATTTTGAACAGAGACTGTTAGACAACAAAATCATCATTTATCTTCCATATTAGATTCCTTTCTGAATTTAGCCTTAGGCAATTGGTTTATTAAAGGATTCTAAAAGCTTTCGGCCTTTATGTGAATGAGTGTAAGCACTACAGAGTTTCTAGCTGTAATGAAATCAGAAGGGTCATTCACCCCTGTTCTGTAGACATTAATTCATGACCAGCCTATCCCTCAGCAGAGTAAAGTGCTGGGACAGTAGGTATGTTTGGGGGAGGTACACAACTGCCTGGGAAGCAGCTGGGCTTGGCAGTCTGGGGCCCAGGAACAGAGAGATAGCAAATCTCTTGCACAGGAGCAGTTTGTCCATTACTTTGACCCCACATGCCTTAACTGGGCTCCTTTGTTATAAATTTCACATCTACATGAAGAAAAATATGTTTTTTCTATCTTTTGAAGTAAACAGGTTTGCTTCCCACTCCGTCCCCTCCCCCATGCCTGGACTGGACACTATTTGTCTTGTGGCAGAAGAGAGTTCAACAGAACACGCAATCGTATTTAATGGTCTCCAAAATTACTTCTGTGAAATATCCACCTACTTGCCACAACGTGATCTACTGCATCGCCTGGCAATAACAAATGTAATTACATTGGAATCAGCATAATATAAGGCCAGATTGCCGTAACATTCCTATTGCTTGAGAGGAAGTTAATATGAATGAGAACCAGCTGTCTGTCTGTCATCGTGCACATTTGGTCAGCTCCCATAACCGATGACAGATATGGCTCTTTTGGAAAATACTTTAAAGTCACATAATTGTAATGGCCATTTTTTCCTCTGACATCTTTAATATCTATAATGAATCACGTAAAGTGCATCTATATTACCTGAAACCAGGAAATACTTTTGTGATATCCAAGTGGTTATCTCCCCAGAATAGTATCCAGCCTAATGTTTTGGATTTCTTTAATAAAAGGCATACTATATTCTTATCCAACAATAAAAAACAAATCAACTTGTGACTTCATAGCTAAAGAAATGCCTTACTGTAACCTGAGGCTTTGGATGGCAAGAAAGGTCTTATATATATGTGGGTGGGTGTGTGGGTGTGGGGGTGTGTGTGGGGGTGTATGTGTGTATAATATATATATATAATATAATCAGACAACTTTAGAGAAACAAAATGTTTTAAAGGAACTAGCATTTTGGGGGTCTCTGCTTTAGGCTAGGCTGTCTACATTCACTTTCTTATTTAACTTCCACAACAACCCCACCTTGTGAGTTAGATGTTATGACCTGCCTCTTTTTAAAGAGAACACAGAAGTTTAGTGGCACTAGTAACTTTCCCAAGGATATACAACTAGTTAGTAATAAGGCTGAGAGTAAGATCTAGGCCTCTTTGACACAAGTCAATAATAAAACCATTAATGAAAGAGTTCACAAGATTGGCAAATTCAAGATCATCATAGAAAAACTGGTAACTCTCTATGTGGTAGTAATAACTAGACAGTGGAATACAAAAAGCTGATTCCATTTATAATTCAGAGCATTGAGAATGTGATGGTAACTCAAAGGTAGACAGATCAGTGGACTGGATTACGACCACATGTACTGATATCTGATATATGACAGAGGTATAATAAATTAATGGAGAAAGGATGGAAAATAAGATATCCATATAAAAATGTTTGATTCCCTATTATATGCTATATACACATTAAAAATATTCCAAGAAAACTAACATAAATATGAAAGGCAAAACTTTATATACTTTAAAAGAAAATACAGGAGACTAAACAATGTTGCGCTATGGAAGGAATCCTTAAATAAAACACAAAATCACAAATGATACATGAAAGATACATAAATTCACTACATTAAAATGAAGGCTTTATGCAACAAAACACAGCACAAACTGAAAAAAACAAGTCACAGACTGGGATAAAATATTTGCAATACATATAGCTAACAAAAAATTAGCATTCAGAACATATAAAGTATGCATAGAAAACTATTACGTGATAGAAAAAATGAACAATTCACAGAACAGGAAATCTATTGGTTACTTAATATGTGAAGAGATTTTTTAAGCTTATTAGTAAAAAGGGAAACAAATTAAAACCATGTGATATTATCTCACATTTATCAAATTGACAAATTCTAAAAGTCTGAAAATACCTAGTGTTGGCCAGATGTGATGCAACAGGAATTCTCGTTTATTGCTGATGGAATTGCAACAACTACTTTGGAGCACAACTTAACAAGGTCTAGTAAAGCTGAAGATGTACATACCTAACACCTCATAATTCCAGTCCTGTGTGCGTGGCTTAGAGAAACCCTCTGACACGCATGCAAGGAGAAATAAGAAGTGTTAATGGTAGCATTGTTTATAAAAACAAAATGATGGGAACCCAAATATACTTAAATAAAACAAAAGATATATTTTATATATGCATTTTATGAACTCATGGTACAGCCGTTTAAATGAGAAAACTAAATCTATCTACTTGTAGTAATAGGGATAAATTTCAAAAACATAATGTTGACAAAAAAAGAAAGTTGCAGAAACATTAGTACACTATTATATATATGTAATTCAAAAAGATTTAAAAATATGACATGTTTATAGAAACAATGTGGAAATTTATGTTTTACTGAACAATGAGACATTTCGTTTGTGTGTGTGTATATATATATATATATAAAAGTATAAAATCATGCATACAAAAAACAGCAAAATCTTGTTTGCTTCTCTTTGAAGAGGGACAGATAAGAATGAAATCATGGAGAGTTCTGTTAGAGAAAGGCTTTAAACATTTTTCTTAAAAGAAATAATCAGAAATAGATTTGGTAGTAGTGGGTGATGGATAAAAGAAAAGAGGAAGCGCATAGGAGGGAGGGAGAAAAGAAGGGAGACAAGAAGGAAAGAAAAACATTAAAGAGTCTAAAACTCCAGATCAAATCATTGGTATTTTAACTTTCTGTACAGTCATTTAATTTAAAAATATATCAATAATAACAACAATCTGTTCAGTCATTATAACTTATGTGTAAGTTAAATGAATGACAGAAATGTTATAAGGGATCAAAGGGAAGAACTGGGAATACTCTGTTACAGGATACTTGAACTACCTGTGAAGCAGTATAGCATCAAAGAATTTGAAAGTGGACTTGAAAGAATTGTAAATTTATATTGCAAACTCTTGGGTAAACACTAAAAAAGTTAAACAAAGTGTAATTGATATGCAAAGACAGGAGAGAAAAGAGAACAATATTAAATACTCATTTAAAACTAGAGAAAGCAGAAGAAGAGAGGAAAATGAAGTAAAGAACAAGGGCTATGAGTAGAAAACAGTAACAAGTATGGTAAATATTAATCCAATTATATGAATAATCACTTAAATGTGAATAGTCTAAATACACCAAAAGTTGTATTGTATTTTTAATGTCAGTAATAAAATGTCCACATCCTCCCTTCAAAAACAAAACAAACAAAACAGATTAAAGGAGAAATTTTCAGACGTTTTGAAATCCTCATATTATGAACAAATGGGGGTGGATTTTATATGATTTTTAAAAATTCACTATTAATTAAAGTGAGGTAAATTTGAGTAAGTTAAATAAATCCAGAAATTTTAATAATTTGAAAGTGTGCAACTGCAAAATACTCTGTATCTCCAGCTGTTTACATTTATATGTGTGGCAGGTTTGTGTCTTGAACTATGAAGCGGGTTGGTCTCTGTGTTTCCCTAAGGGCCAATTAGGTAGAACCATTTTCTTTCCACCCCTCTAGAAACAAAAATTCAAACAAATCTATGAGCTAAGTGCCAGATGTAATACAAATAAATTATATCAAGACAAAATACAAAAAATGTTTGAGTATATTTTTCTTTCATATTAGACTGTACATACTCTTAAAATATTTTACTAAACAGAGAAGCATGGTTTGCATTTTTTACCTAAATGAGATCATATTCTTCATATTCTTTTATAATTGACATGTTTTAATTGTACATATTTATACATATTCTTTTGAAAGCTACTTTTTGCAATTCACATATATCAATTTTATTTCAGAAAATGTTCATCTCACCTAATGTTTGTACTTATATTCTTGCCTATGGATTCTAATACTTCCTTTAAAATTCACTAGCACAAATCATAGCCAGTCCAAGAACACACACATTGCACCCAGCTCCCTTATCCCTTATGTCTCTTCTCATCTAGAACAGACCCTTTATCATGACCTTGAACCATCTTACAAGATGTGCCACCTTCTGATTTTGTCTGGTGGCTTCCTTGTGGTGAATTTTAACTTATTCTTTACTTTGGAAACTGAGAGTTATATCTAAAGGCTCTATGGATTCAAGTTCATCATATTTGGCAAGATGATATTTCAAGTGATATTATCAACTTCATGTTGCATCACTTAAGAAAAGTCATAATACCTGGTTGACCTGCCATTAATGATACTAAATTAACCACTAGATTAGGGTGGTGACCATTTGATTCCCCTATTTAATAGTAATGTTTTTCCCTTTGCAACCAGAAAGTCATTTATGTAATACTACTTTGGCATTATACTAGTATCCATTCACTAAATAATTTTAATGCCATTGATCATCATGAATTTGTAATTTCTTTATAGCACTGATACATAGCAAGGAACAAAACAAACAAATATCCTTGCTCTCATGGAGTTTACCAGCTAGTGAGAAAGAGAGATAATAGACTTAACAATTAGAAAAATACTGTATAAAGGCGGGACACAGTGGCTCACACCTGTAATCCCAGCACTTTGGGAGGTGGAGGTAGACAGATCATTTGAGCTCAGCAGTTCAAGACCAGCCTGGGCAACCTTGTGAAACCCTGTCTCTACAAAAAATATAAAAATTAGCTGGGTGTGGTGGCTTGTGCCTGTACTCTCAGCCACTTGGAGGACTGAGAAGGGAGGATCACTTGAGCCTGGGAGAGGAGGTTTCAGTAAGCCAAGATCATACCACTGCACTCCAGCCTGGGCGAGAGAGTGAGACCCTGTCTCAAAAACACACAAACAAAAAAGAAAACAAAACAAAACAAAAATACTGCATGAAGTATGTCATGTGATGAAAAGTGCTATGGAAACAAATAAAGATGAGAAAGGGTGAGAAAATGAGGGGATGGGAGTGAACTGTGGAGCTGTTATTTTAAACACAGGTTGTCAGGGAAGGCCTCACTAGGTAGCTGTGACTTTTATGCAGAGACAATTGGACATGTGGACAAGAATCATTCCAGGCGAGTGCAAAGGCCTTGTGGTAGATGCTTGCTGGTGCATTTAAGAACATCCAGGAAGCCAATGTGACTGGATCAGAGAAAGTGGAGGGAGAATAAGAGCAGAAGAGGCCAATAAGTAGAACAGAGAGTGGGCTGATTGAGGAAGCCTTGTGCACCAATAGAAGGGCTTTGGCTTTAATCCAAAATAGTCTGTAAGCAGAAGAGCAACATGATCTGTCTTGTATATTACAGGAATTTCTCAGGCTGTTGTGTCCAAAATAGGCTGTGAGGAGACTTTTGATTCAGCTCTAACATGTAAAGCTTGAAAGTCATCACTCCCATCCCTAAAACAAGAAAAAAGTAGAACAAACTGAAAATTAACAACTGGTCTTGAACTGATCAGAGAACTGAGGTCACAGGGCAAAGGACCACCCTGAAATCTGGAGACCCAGGAGAATATAGAGATCACAGCCGAGATCTGCTTATCTGAAGTAGAAGCTGCTGGAGCCAGAAACTGGCAGGAACACCCGCGTGGTAATTTTGACAAATGGTTGGAAGGGTTAGTGTGGACCAGCATGACAGTGAGAAACTCCTGGGTGATTAAGAAGACTTTCATGCTTTCTTGGGTCAATCTCCAAAAACCCTACCAGGTTCACACAGGAAAGAGCCAACAAATATCTCATAACCCTGGCAAGGGGAGGAGAAAAGTAATTTTAAATACACCGTGAGCATTCTCCACCAGAAAGGCCTACTCTGCAAGGGAAAGGACTTAATCAGAGCCTTACCTCACCTAGGCCAGAAACTCAGACCTACACAAAACAGACTAGGGAGCAGGCAGGAGAGGAAGTTGATAGTTACTGCAACATTCATAAAAGGCAAAACTACAGGTTGGTTTTTCTCATGAAGAATCTAGAAAAGATAGGGCCTGGAGGAAGTAGAAAAAGCAAGCCAAGTAGCAACTTTGTTAGAAAGAGGACAGTTTAGGGTCATGGACAGGGAAGGAAACAGCAAACCATCTCCCCAGAGAGCAGAATGAAGGCGCTATCTCTGAGCCATGGCTGTCCTGGAAAGAGCCATCCTCTTCCACAGCAGACTCATTTGAGTCTGGACATCAAATGAGTGGACACACTGCTTTCCAGGTATGCTGGACACTTGAAAGCCCCCTGGACAGAGGGTAAGAGATTCGGTTACCTTGGGTGGGGACAAGGGCATGGAGGGAGACCTTTGCTATCTGACCAAGGTAGACATGAAGACAACCCGTGGAGAATTTGTTGTTGTACCAACATTTCATCACAGGTTGCAAACTTCCCTTCACCAGTGGGGTGTATGTTTCTGTTAGCAATCTTCAACATTGCTGTACAGTCCTAAGGTCACAGGATCACCTGAACACACATTCACACTGGGAGTCAGCATTCTCTTCCTTTCAAACCCCCCCAGATCATGACACATTTCTAGGCTTTTTATTTTTTAATGACTACCCCTCATGTAGTTGTGGATCAGAGCCCACAGGCTGCACAGATGCTGATGATGCTCATCCTAACACGATAGAATTCCCCAGTTCCTGGTTGTCTGCCAATCTGTATCTGTAGCTCCTCAAGCATTTCCTAGAAAGAACCTGAAACTACTAGAAAACTTATATTTTAATACTCAGGAAGTACCCTTGTTTTTGTTTTCCAGCAGATCCAGCCCAACCACTTGCATTTTCTCAGTCATTTTAGTTAAAACTACTTGTCAGGGCCTAAATGGCAGAAAGGCCACTTCACAGTACACAGGACCCTCTCAGAAAGGTTCTCTTTAATGAGGTAACTCTGGTTTCACTGCCATTTCTGTGGCAGCACCTGGACATTCATGGGATACTGGAACTTGAGGTAGCCCCCAAAGTCCAAGAAATGAGACACAAAAGGATTCTCACTTTCAGTCATCTCTGTGCTGGTTTATTTCTATGTCTTTGTGATTGCTTACAATCTGAACATCACAGAGTGCATTAATGAAATTTAGTTGTTTACTATGAGTGAATGAATGAATGGCTGAATAAAAACATATCAGAAAGCAATGTTAACTACATACTTAAACTCTCTTTCCAAAGGGAGCTCTCTAACTGCCACCCTCAGGAGAAAAGGCAACTTAATTTTCCACTTCCTATATTTATGGCAGAAAAATATAGGAAGTACGTGGAGCTGAGGTACCCATATGGGAGGATGGCCTCATGAGTAAATGTTGGCCCTCAGAACTGAGGAGTTCGCTGGCCTGGTATACTGAAGAATAAAGCACTGGAGTGAGCAGGTAGACTCATTTCCCAGGCTGCTATAACAATTTCTCACAAACATGGGAACTTAAAGCAACAGAAATTTATTTTCGCACAGTTCTGGAGGCCAAAAGTCAGAAATCAAGGTGTTGTCAGGGTTGCGGAAACTCTGAGGGAGAATACCTTCCATGCCTCTCTCATGGTTCCTGGGTGGCTGTCGGCAATCTTTGCCATTCCTTGGTTTGTAGACATGTCACTGCAATTTCTACCTCCGTCATCATGTGGCCTTCCCCTGTGTTTCTCTGAGTCTCAAATCTTTCTCTCATTTCTCTTATAAGAAAACCAGACATTGGATTTCGGGCCCACCCTAAAACCAGGATGATCTCGTCTTAAGATTCTTAATAACATCTGCACAGACCTTATTTCCAAATAAGGTCACATTCACAGGTACCAGGAGTACCTTGTCTTATTGGGACCACTATACAACCTACTACAGAGGTGACGGTACCTTAGCTATAGTCAGTGCACCAAGAGACCATATCGCAGGCCTTAGCTCTAGTTCTCACTGGCTCCAAGGATAAGGGAAAATCAACATAATAACAGCATACTAGATTGTCTACACACACACCCATTGTAGTGGTTTTTGGAAATTATTTCAGGGACAAGTAGTGTTAATAGAAATCAGTGCTTCCTAAGGTGAAATAAAATAAATATGTATGTAATAGTCTCACCATCTTAATAAAAAGAAGGCAGCTGTTTAGTGGCAGCACTAGCAAAGTAACTTGTTAAAGCTCTTCAAAAGAATTTGCCCTTGAAGCTGGGTGCAGTGGCATGCACTTATGGTCCCAGCTACTTGGGAGGTTAAAGTGGGAGGATTGCCTGAGCCCAAGAGTTTGGGCCCAGCCTGGGCAACATAGACTCTGTCTCTAAAACAAATGAAAAAAAAAATGCTCTTTTAAATGATTAAATTGCCTACTTCTTCCAAATTGGTTACTTGATGACTTTAATAAACCAAATTTTTTAACCTGATCAGATGCTACTTCCTATGAAATATGAATAAATTAAGTGTGAGTTGATGACGTGCCCTGGTGCTGAATTTATCCATCAGTATGTATCTGAACGAGATGTAATGCCACTTTTCCAGCCTTAGAAGTCAATGTTTGATTATGCAGTTGATTCCAATGACTGCTAAATAAAAGATGGAAACAAACTTCATCAGTTAAAAATTAGAGAAGTAGTATTACTGAGATGCTTACCACATATTCTTGCGTATAAAACAACGAAAAATGTCCAAGTGGAAGGATGACTTTTTATAAATTTTTAATAGTTGATGTCATAGTCATTGAACTTTATATTTTGACCATAATATTATTTTATTTAAAAATGGATTAGGTAAACTATGCGTAAAGCCAGAAATGAAAAGGGAATCTGTAAACCCCAAGGTCTTATGAAAAGGAGTCATAACTCTTAGCAAATGTTTAAGTTAATATATATACACATATAGGCTACAATTCCCCAAGCATTACAAAGAATCCGGGCAAAAGTTAACTCTACCCTGTTGAATGTATGCCAAAAGCCATAATATTTTATTTTAATACAACAAAGACTATATCAAACATCCTGGAATCTGGATCAAAGTACCTAAGAATTGAATTATTTTGACAAAATACAGGCTGGACCCTCATATCCTTTTTGTAAGGAAACGAAAACTCCTTACAAAAAGGAAAAGTGAAAATTCCTTTTTCATATCATCCACTCTGGTATAATGCAAAGTACCTTTAGACTAATACAGATATATAACATCTTGGCTTTGCCACTTATTGGTCATAGGGCTAGGAAAAAAAACAAAAGAAATCTCCCAAACAATGTGACCTGTGACTTCTGCAACTAAAAAATTGAAGCATAATACCCTTCTTGCAAGGTCCTTGTGAAGGTTATAAATAATAAGGATAAAGTGTCTGATTTTGAATATCTACTGCTATTCCTAGGCTGTGGTCTTTCATTAGGTGAATCTAAGAGACCACAGTTAGGTGGGTTTGACTACTTCATGTAGCTCTGTGTCGAGGGAAAAAAGGACAAATTTCAATGTTAATTTGTAGACTGCATTTCCATATAAAAATCTGGCTGTTTTATATTTCTCTAATTACGACTAAGGAGCCGTGTGCTATTCATAATGTGACAGACACAAAGATGTGCCGCTCACATCCTCCTTCAAGAAAGCACTCGCTGCCCAGCTGTGAGGAGTGTGGTTTGCTTCAGCCTCCAGCTGTTAGTCCTTCAGGGTCTGCTTCAGCTTTCTGGCACATTTCACACATGAGCACTGTTAGTTGCGCGGTGGCCCCTAGCCAATGACTGAGTCGGGCAGTGGTAGCCAAGAGCCTGTTCTCGCAGCAGCGTCCTGCCAATGACTGAACAGGGAGTGATGCAAGGTCCAGCCACTGCCACCTAACGCAGATTCCTCTCATGGGCAGGTGTGCTCCTGAGCTCCCCACTGGGCTGGCAGAGGCTTGGTCGGGTTGGCATCATGACTGACAGCACCCCTGCCCAGTCCTGCTCCCTTCCTTTTCTGTTCTCAGGTGTACTCCCCAATAAATAGTTTGCACTCCTAACAGCTGCAATGTCTGCTTCCATAGAACCCAAATTGTAACACATAAAAAAATGTTTAAGAGATGTATCTCACTAAGCCACAATAACAACAATAACAACAACAACAGAAGTCTTGGTAGAAGAACTAATGGAAATACAGAGGTTCTTCATTACTTTGCCTAAAACCTCCCAGACCAGGTATCTACTCTATCCTAAATGAACAATTCATAACTTCAGTCTGTTCCTGTTAGTGTTAAGCCAATGTTAGTATTTTTCTGTTTGGTCCAATGGGAATTTGCTTGCTCTGAGTTGACCCTGCTTCGTCATGTATTCTGTGTCTCTGTGAAGATGAAGAAAAAAGCAGCTACACTGTGATTCAAGACACTGAAGCCATTCTTTTATATTGATTAAGATTCTCAACTTCTTTAAATATCCCTCTGAGGTCTTATTTTCCAAGCTATTAATCATTTTTATTGCTTTTCTCTGGAAATTATCCAAACTCTGCACCCTGCATCTGTCTTCAGACGCAGTTTCAAACTCCTTGCAAAATAGTAACAACTTGGCTATTGCAAAATAAGACAGAGAAGCTCAGTGGCCATAGCTACTGACAAGAACTCACTATAGAAACTAGGGATACAAGTTTTCTAGATATGTTCACCTTTATCATTTAGTACTTGCATAATATTTAATATTTTACTTGTTTTTATCCCACCTTACTCTAGAGATTTTTGACAGTATTATTTAAAATGTACCAAGAATCAGCAATATACAAGGAATGATTCCAGCAGAAACACAAAACATGGTTTTCTATCAATTCTGTAAATAAACATTTTATAAATCTTCCTATTAAAATAATACTACTGGCACTTACACCCACACATGTCCCTAAAAGTGATGGTGAATGATACAACAGAATGAAAAGGCCCGATGCTTTTGTCTTCTATTCATGTTTATTCTTTTAAAATAAATGCAAAGATTGCCACTGACTCTGTTTGCAGTCCATGTTCTTTATTAGCCAGCTTTCTTGGCCTCCACAATCTGGTGTATGATCTGCTTTTCTAGCACATTCTCCAAGAATCCCTTCACTCACTTTAAATTCCATCAAACTGAACTGTACACCATTTCTCTGCAAACACTGCTGCTTTCCTTAGCTCTCTGCCTTACTTAGCATTTCATACATCCTCAAATGCAGTTCCTCCCCATTCAAATAGCTTGTCATCCAAAACCCAATTTGAAAACCTCCTTTGCCTTGAATCCCTTTCTAATGCCCACAGTTGTACTTTCTCCCTTCTCTGAATGCCAAAAGCACCCAGTTGCATGATCCCATTCTACATTATATTACCTGACACGCACATGCATCTTACTTCAGATGTTCCTCTGGCCAGGAACACTGGCTTGTTTTTTTTGTTGTTGTTTTTTGTCTGTTTTTTGAGATGGAGTCTTGCTCTGTCACCCAGGCTGGAGTGCAGTGGCGTGATCTCAGCTCACTGCAACCTCCACCTCCCAGGTTCAAGCAATTCTCCTGCCTCAGCCTCCCAAGTAGCTGGGACTATAGGTGCATGGCACCACGCCCAGCTAATTTTTTGTATTTTTAGTAGAGGCAGGGTTTTACAGTGTTAGCCAGGATGGTCTCAATCTCCTGATATCAGGTGATCTGCCTGCCTCAGCCTCCCAAAGTGTTGGGATTACAGGTGTGAGCCACCATACCCAGCTTGGCTTGTTTTTTCTGTGTACCCCCTCCACCTTTCTGCCAAATATTCATTCAATAAGTTATTGGATTGGTCACAAATATGTGCCAGGCACTCAAGTAAGTACTGGAAATATAACTACAAGCAAAGTTGTCTTGGAACCTATCCACAGGGAACTTAACAGGAAGAACTACTGAAAATGCAATGACTATAGTCCCACAGTGAACCTAGGGCTCTTGGGCAGGTGTAGGAGATATAGGTAAGGCTCCTAATCCAGGCTTTAAGATCAGAGAACTCTAACAAAGTCTAAACTGCAAGCATTTAGCCAGGAGAATAAGCTAGGTGGCGATGATAGTTACAGGTAGAGAAATAGCTCTGAAAACGCCAGGAGTGACACAGCACTGTAGTGTGAAAGCATGGGGGGAGCATGAGAATGGGTGGACCAGAACTGAAGGTGAGAGGTGAGGCTCAGATGTGAGCAGAAGCTGGTCAGGACAGTCTTATAAGACAGTGAGGGAGATCACCTATTGGCCCAAGGAAAATGGCAAGTCACTGACAGAAAATTAGAATTTGCATTTTCTTTTCTCTTCTTTTTTTTTTTGAGAAGGAGTCTCGGCTCTGTCTCCCAGGCTGGAGTGCAGTGGTACAACCTCGGCTCACTGCAACCTCTGCCTCCCGGGTTCAAGCGATTCTCCTGCCTCAATCTCCCAAGTAGATGGTATTACGGTCACTCACCACCACACCCAGCTAATTTTTGTATTTTTAGTAGAGACGGGGTTTCACCATGTCGGCCACAATGGCCTCGATACTCCTGACCTCAGGTGATCCACCCACCTTGGCCTCCCAAAGTTCTGGGATTATGTGAGCCACCAAGCCTGGCCAGAACTTACATTTTCAAACGACCCTTCATAACTGAAAGGGTCATTTGGTTGCAAGAGACAGGGAACTGGGAGATTACTTAGTGGCCTTAGTAGTCTGTTAAGCCTTAGTAGCGTTAGTAACTAACTTACTAACTTAGTAGGGTAAGTAACTAACTTAATAGTGTTGCCAATAATCCAAGCAAGTTTCAATAGGTGGTATGATATGAGACATATACCCATATATTGCAAACAAATATAATTTGCCAAGTTCCAAGTCAAATGCATATCTACCAGCTTTCACCCTCTCCATGAATAAAATTTAAGTGAAAATAAACAACTACTTCATATCAGTGGGGGCCTCTGACTGTCCTATGCCAGACTGCCTCATCTAACATCTGAATTTTTAACACACCTGGTGCCATTTTAACATTTCAGCCATGACTATCATGGAGAAATTCACTGAGTTTCCAAGTGTTGCTGCAGTTCGTGATTCATTTGGTTAATCAATTAATACTGCAAGCATTTTTATTTTTGTAATAGACATAATTACTATACTTAATTGATAAGCACTGAGGACAAACATTTAAAATATATATCCAAGAAAGCCCACTAACAAAGAATGATATCGTATTTTTTTCCCCACATTCCTTTGACCACAGGTAAAATCAGCAGGCACTTTTGCTGCTGCCTTTGTTTAAAACTGATTGGTAGATGAGAAGTAGGTTAGACGTTACTTGGATTGGGAGTTTACATTTTTGGTCAGGAAATAGCACAGATCTCCCTGTGTAATATAAAACTATTTTTGAACGGCAGAAAACAACAGAAGAGAAATGCAGCAGGTGATGTTTCCTCATGGTTACGGCACGCACCTCTCCACTGCATGACCAGCACTGCCACCAGCTCACAAAGAGATCAGTGTTCTCTTCCCAGCAGATCACACGGTGTGTCTTAGTTCAGGCTGCTATCACAAAGTACTATAGACTGAGCGGCTTATGAATAACACACATTTATTTCTCACTGTTCTAGAGGCTGAACGTCTGAGATCTGAGTGCCAGCATGGTCAGGTTCTAGTGAGGGCCCTCTTCCAGGTTGCAGACAGCCAACTTCTTATATCCTCACATGGTAGAAAGAGAATAAAGGAGCTCCCTGGGGTCCCTTTTATAAAGGCACCAATTCCATTCATAAAGGCTCTCCCCTCATGACCTAATTACCTCCCAAATGTCCCACCTTCCAATACCATTTAACATACAGATTTGGTGGGGGATAGACATTTAGACCATTGCATAGTGTTATGGTGGGAAACGAAATTGTCTTAATAGCTACTATAGCAACTATCTAGTTAATACCAAAAAGAAGGACCCTACATAAACAATTTTGAAACAGGTCATCCTTTTTGGTGAATGTCCTCTATCATCTAATTGACTCAAAATTGAATAATTAACTTGTTCAGTTACCTAAGCACATATTTATTTTAAACCAGATATACAATCATTTTTACTTGAAGTATGTACCAAGAAATTATACTGCTCACAACAGTGTTCTAAGGACTCTTAATAGAGCTGTTATTATTATTTGACTCTGTTTGGTCTTATAGATGAGGTGAGTATTTGGTTGTACCTATTGTAAAAAACAAAACAAAACATAAACACCTAGGCCACTTGTACTATGGCTCTGTTATATGAAAAAATATTCAAGCCTGATTTGTCCACATGTGTATGAGCTAAAATGGTTCAAAACTTGAAGTTTGTGGATTTTCTTGGCCAGGCTTTGCCCAGAACCTTCAGCTGGGCATGCCTCCTTGTCAGGCTTCTAACTTTCATAAAGAAGTGACAGTTGTCCCTGTCATCACAGATCTTGCTCAGCTGATAGAAAATAAATCTATACACAGTAACAGAAAAGATTAATTGCAAAGCCCAACAACCTGTCAGAGAAAATGACCTTGAATTCTTTGTTCCTCAATAGAAGACTGAAGAATATGCAATCCATCTATTCCTTTAGCTATTCAAAAATCTTTACTGGATCAAGCCTTATAAACGAATTATGTAACTGGATGGCACCATTTTGTTTTCCTAGTTAAATCACTTTTTTCTCAATGTGCTTTAACAGTCTCTCATCAGCATATTTTGTGAGATAATATGAAAAGAGAATCCTATAATTCTCAGAATCTATTTATTTTACTCTAAGGGTGTCATCAAGTATATTGTTTCTTGTATTACCTTGTGACCTCTTTAAGAGAACTCCTAGGATAAATTTCTTGTAGGTCTTAGTGCCAGAAAGAGCTGGGTTTCCCCTCAAGGCAATTGGACTCTTTTTTATTTTTTATGGATGCAGTGAATCAGAGACCTGGTTATGTTCCTGTCTTTGTATTGCCTACTAGAAATCTTACAGCCAAATCAGTGGCTCACAGATTCACATTAAATTACCCTATGCATTTTTTCTTACTACAAAAAGAAAACATAATTATTAAAGAAAGATGGAAAATTCTGATAAGAAAAAAGAACATAAAAATTACTTGTATTCTCACTATTCCAAGATGATCACTGTTATTTTGTTAATTTTTAGAGCTTTATTCCTATGTATATGTCGTTTTAGTCTTTTGTAAAAATAGAATCATATTACATATCTCTATTACTTGTTCTTTTTATTTGATAGTTTACTGTGAAAATAAATTACATATTATTAAATATCCTGCTGCAACATTTTTAATGATTGCTGAGAATAAACATTCCATAGATGTATCAACATCCATTCAACCATTCCCTTATAATTATTTATGTTCCTTCCATGTTTGTGTTATGAATATTTTCTGATGAATATCTTTCTTACAGTATCTTTATAATAATCTTTTATGAAAATCTTTTATTTCTTTAGGAACACATTTTTAGAAGTAAAGTGATTAGGTCAAAATGTATGTAAAATGATAAGGTTACTGTCAGAAATTAAGAAATTTCTCTTTAAAAGGCTATATAAGCTTTTAGTTCAACCAGCAGTTTTATTAAATCTCAAACATTAGTTACAGAAGGTTGTTTGTATTATTTGACACTTCACACACATGAGCATGTAGGCACACACACACATTCACAAAACACAGAGCACCGGTGCTCCTGCTGGGCTAGTTTAACAGATATGGATATGGATATGGCGGCCACCAGCCACCCCAACATCATCACATCTCTGCTCCATGATAGATGAGCCCCAACATCATCACATCTCTGCTCCATGATTCTGACTAAAACAAGCTAAGAGTAGACAGTCGGTCTGAGTTAGGCCATTTTACACTTTCTCTTGAATTTTCACAAAGGAAAGAAGACACACAGAAACTGGAAATGGTTAGACTTACCATGTCCAAGGAATAGAAGGCCCCCTGTCCCCATGAGAATATTCACAAATTCCTGGCGCTGAAATCCTAAAAACTATTATAAGCCTCTCCTCTCTGAGACATAGTTTTCATCAATACCAAGCCATGCTGAGCTAGCCAACAAACAATGATTGAAATAGTAATAAAACTAACATTTATTGGACATTCATGATGAAACAGGCGACGTCCTAAGAGCTTCATCTATATTGTTTCACTCACTCTTTATCACAAGCTTATGAGGTAGGTAACATAAAGATCTTAATTTTAGAGATGAGGAAGCTGAAGCACAGAGAGGTTAAGTGATTTGCTCACTTACCTAAGGTCACATGGCTCATAAGCAGCAGGGTAAAGATTTGAATCAACAAAGGCCATATTCCTAATTATTACACTGGAGTGGGCTCCACCCTTCAGGAAGTCATAGAAACCTGCCAAGAGGCAGGAAACAGATCATCCTACACAGCTATAACTGGTGACATTACCAGGTTTAAAATGTATTTATTGGGCCAGGCACAGTGGCTTATGCCTGTAATCCTAGCACTTTGGGAGACCAAGACAGGTGGATTGCCTGAGCTTGGGAGTTCAAGACCAGCATGGGCAACATAGTGAAACCCTGTCTCTACTAAAATACAAAAATCAGCTGGGCCTGGTGGCAGGCACCTGTAATCCCAGTTACTCAGGAGGCTGAGGCACAAGAATTGCTTGAACCCGGGAGGCAGAGGTTGCGGTGAGCCAAGATCTCACCAATGCACCCCAGCCTGGACAACAAAACGAAACTCTGTCTCAAAAAAAAAAAAAATGTATTTATTGAATTGACAGGAAATAAGATATTAGATTATTGGTTTTACTTGTATAACCTGTAATATAATTATTTTAATTATTGAAGACTTTGGAGGTGAATGCATTTTTCAGAGCCAACATGCCATTTCAAATTGAGAATATGAAGGGATACAGAATGGATGGTGATGATGATTTATCTCATAATGACTTTAGGTCCTACAGTAGGTCTACACCACCTTAATTTTAAAAATAGCATCACACTAAAAGTCAAAAAACCAGTATTTCTCCAATTTTACCATCTCTCCCTAATTTTAGTCTCTAATTCCCCTTAAATCCCTTCTAAATCATTCTGAGAGTAGCCAGGCACTGATCTTGCTTCTCTATGGCACAGACCACTTTCTCTACTCTTTTTCAGCCCTCTGTGGCCATTCCCTCCATATCTGCTGTCCTACTGAAGTCCCTGATGGCACCACTGCTGTTATAGAAACCAACTATAGGGGCCTATGTCACCGTAATTTTTACCAGATCTCTGCAGAGGCCTCCAGTGCCTGCTCTTCCAGCATTAAGGCCCCTGAGGAGATGCCATTTCCTGTCCCTGCAGAGAGGCTGCCTCTGGCACACTCTCTGGTCCTCAGAAAGCACAGGCACATAGGCTCCTGGAGTCATCACTTTCCAGACTGCAGCCACTTCAGCCTGAGAATAACGTACCTGGTGTTATCCAAAGTCACTTTGCTTTTCTCACTTGCCTATCATCTTTGAACCAATTTTGTCCCATTTGTCTTCCTGCAAGGTGTCTTCTCTCGCTGAAGGCTTCATGATCACTCACGTAAATAGACACTACCTCTTCCAGACATTCCAGACATGTCTGAATTCACGGGTAAACACTGATTCAGCTCAGACTGAAATTCTTTCAGTCATATCTATTGCCATTATTGCTATTATCCCATCATTACCATAATCATCATTATGTTGATGATAATGATCATGATGATGAACTGGTATCTATTAGTGACACTTGCTATATATCAGACCACATTGGGGAAAATTAGATGTACTCCTCCATCTCATTTTCCAATATAAAAACATTTCTAAAAGAATTCTGTATTTAAAAAGCCTAGCATAGCATTTTTCTTCTTTAAAATAAACATAATTGACGTTATGTGCCTGAGAAAAAAATGTAATAAGCCTAGCACTGAGTTTTTCTTCTTGCATATGTATATAATTGCTGTTGCATGTTAAAATAACAAGGAAAAAGGAAGCTTCAAAATGGCCTATCTGTAATATTTTTGACTTGGAGTGAAAAGGTCTAGGTTCTAATCACGCTTCACTCTTTAACTCGCTGTGTGCCTTTGGAAAACACTCAAAACCATGCTAGACTTCAGGTTCCTTATTAATAAAATGAAGTTGTTTTAAGAAACATTTTGTGGATATTCAATTTCAAGAACAGAGTGTTTAACAAATAATAATAATTTTCATTTCTGATCTCTCATTTCCCAACAAGAATTATACCCCAAAAAAACCCACGTTAAGTGTCAGTTTTGGAAAGCTGCTATCAGTTACAACTATGTGACTGGTAGATGAACACATAAACCAAGAGACAGATATTAATAAAGTGCTTAAAGGGAAAGCTCAAAACATCTTGTCACCAGTGTGTTACTGATGAAAGAACCTATGAGTTATGGCAGTGAGTACAATGATCTAATCTTCAATATCTGAATATCCATGTATCGATGTGTGTATATATCTATTTATCTATCTTTTGTTTTCACCACAACCACAATTATCTTGATTCCATGGCTAGCAGCCTTAACTGTACCTACAGGAGCAGCAGAAACAAGGGAGAGATGTGAATAAAAGACAATCACTACCCTGATTTTCCTTCTTCATTCCTACACCTCCCTGCCTCAGCTTCACTCCATTCTTATGAATGTCCATATATCACTGAAGATTCTTCTGATAGCAACCATTACCATTATGAAACATTTTTAATACAATTTAACAGGTATTCGGAAACTTTAGATTTGTACAAGCCAACTTCTTCTTTCTTTTTGAGACAGGATGTTGCTTTGTGGCCCAGGCTGGAATGAAGTGGCGCAATCATAACTCACTTCAGCCTTGATCTCCTGTGTTCAAGTGATCCTCTTGCCTCAGCCTCTCAAGTAACTAGGACTACAAGTGCACACCACCATACCTAGCTAATTTTTTTTTTTGGTAGAGGCAGGGTCTCACTATGTTGCCCAGTCTCAAATTCCTGGGCTCAAGCAATCCTTCCACCTCAGCCTCTCAAAGTGCTAGGATTACAGGTGGGCCACTATGCCCACCTGCAACTTATTCTTCTTATTTGAAAAATCTAGACATTAAGAATATATTAGGAACTGTGTTTGGAACGGCAAAGAACAAAAAGATGAATCAGATATGGATGCTTCCCTCCAAGAACTAGCATTTGAGAATGTACTGGAGAATGGGATTTTCTACACTTCTATCATGCTGTGTTGCTGTGTTGCTGCATAACAAGTTACCCTAAAGCTTAGTAGCCTAAAACAGTACACGTTTATTATTTCACAGTTTCTGTGGGTCAAGAATTTGGGAGTAACTTAGCTGTTCTGGGCCAGATCTTTCATAAAGTTGATGTTGGGATTTGAGTGAGGGCTGCAGTCATCTAAAGGCTTGACTAGGGCAGCAAGATCTGCTTTCACGATGCCTCACACACATGGTGGATGGCAGGAGGCCTCGACTGCTTGCCACATTGTCCTCTGCACACAGCTGTTGAGCATCCTCACAACATGGCAGCTGCTCTCCCCAGAGCAAGTGATCTGAGAAAACAGAAATGTGGAAGCAGCCATGTCCTTTATGGCCTACCCTCAAAGACATACATCATTATTTCCAAAATATCTTGTTGATTTCATAGGTCAGCCCTTTTTAATGTGGGAGGAAACTACATAAGACCATAAATGCCAGGAAGGCAGAGACCATTGTGGGGTCATCTTGGAACCATTACAATGTGTAATGGACTCTCCCCAGGTCTCACTTGCAGGTCAAAGCCGCATCAATATTTCAAACTCCACTAGCTCACACCCCAATCACTGACTCAACATTCCAAGCTCCAAAAAATCTCTTTTTGGCAATTTCTGCAGCTTCCTAGGGAGCCTGCTCCACTGCTGCACAGAACCATTCTCCTACCCAAGGGTGCTGCTGCATCAGGAATTGCCACTGAAGAAATGGAGCACTCAGTGCCAAACCAGGCAGCATTTGCTTCAGAGTCAAGGGATCTCCTCTTCACTCAGAATCTCCATTCCCCTCTGGTAGCTAGGTTTTTCTTAATTTGGTCAAAGTCATCACCTTCAGTCCTTCCTCCCTCAGCTTATATTCTCTTCCAGAAGGCTCCTCAACCCTCATTTGTTACTCAGTTCACCAGAACGACCTAGATAAGTCTTTATTACCCTTAAACTAGGCATTTCTACCCTCTCCTTCTTGTTTATGTCCTGTTATATTTACAAAAATAAAGTCAAAATTTAAAAATGCCTTGAGATAAAAGAACATTTTGATACATTCGCTGAGTCTCAGCCCTCAATAGTACCTTTCTACTAACTAAATTTCCATTACCACTAATCTTGCAATTAGGTCAAATGGAGTCTGGAGTTCAGAGTCCAGCCCATCAGTCCCTGTGGTGCTAACCTGTAGTGATAAACCCTGTAGCCACAAACGGGTGGATGAACAGACAGGTCGACAGCCACTTTAGCTTAATGATTGTGGAAATGCTGCCTACATTTAACACAGAAGCTTGCTCTGCATTTTTGAATGAAAGGGAAGAAAGCAAATTTTAAGATACTATAATAAACTTACTTGTCTCCATTATGGAAAAAAAATTATATTTTTAGTCATTCTACTTAGATATTCCTCAATAAAATCTGAATTTCTGCAGAAAGCTGGAATGAACTGTATGAAAGGTTACATTGTCACTGGAGCCATTAACAGAAGTTCATCCTTCTATCCCTGACTGAAAGCTCCTTGCCTTAAGTCAAAGTTTCTGTCACCATGGAAGCCAGAAAACAGTTAGAATAGAAGTAAAATGGCTCAAGATGCTCATTTATAAAAGGAGTTGTGAATTGTGTAGCAGAGATCCAAGGCAGACAATAATAAATGAGGCAAGTTCCCATCTGATTTTTAAAGTTGCACACAGTTGAAATTCTCATTTATGGGATTAGTTAGGATGTGAATTTACGCGCTCAGAATTGGAACGTGAAATTCAGCATTATCATGGCAGAAGTCTAGCTTTGTCCTGCAAGTCTTTCTTCATAATAATAAAAGTTAAGCGTCTCTCACCACGAAAAATAAATGTTGTGTGTATGTAAGGCATATGCTAATTAGCTTGATTTAGACATTCATAATGTATACATGTTTCAAAAAATATGTTATACATGATCAATATATACAATTTTTGTCAATTTAAAAAAATAAATAATTTTAAAAATTATTTTCCCCTTTTTGGTGGTCATCACCACTTTTCTCTCTTTTTTTCCTTCAACTTTTTATTTTAAGTTCAGGGGTAGATGTGCAGGATGTGAAGGTTTCTTACACAGGAAAACATGCGCATGGTGTTTAGCTGCACAGATCATCCCTTCACCCAGGTATTAAGCCCAGCATCCATTAGCTCTTCCTCATGCTCTCCTTCTCTTCACCCCTGCCCTGACAGGCCCCAGTGTGTGTGTTCCCTCCCATGTGTCCCTGTGCTCTCACCATTCAGTTCCCACTGGTAAGTGGGAACGTGCAGTGTTTGATTTTCTGTTCCTGAGTTAGTTTGCTGAGGATAATGGCTTCCAACTCCATCCATGTCCCTGCAAAGGACATGATCTCGTTTGTTTTCATGACTGTTAAGTTAATCATGGTACTACGACTTTTAGTCGGGAATGTCTCAATATACTGAACATTGAAAGATCACCTCAAACCATTAACTCCTTGGGAACTGATGTGAGATGTACTAGTTTTTATTAGTTTGCTGCCGTAAAAAATTATTACAAATTTAGTAGCTTAAAAAAATACCCATTTGTTATCTGGAGATCAGAAGCTCAGTCACAGCATAGCTCAACTGAT
Source organism: Colobus angolensis palliatus (assembly GCF_000951035.1). NCBI lineage: Eukaryota > Metazoa > Chordata > Mammalia > Primates > Cercopithecidae > Colobus > Colobus angolensis. The sequence continues at coordinate 2,039,373 of NW_012115322.1, read as the reverse complement.
CCCCCTGCTTAGGATACCACAAGGCTAAAAACAAGGTATTGGCCGGAATGTGTTCTTTTCTGGAAACTCTGGCAATGAATCCACTTCCACACTTATTCAAGATGGTGACAGAACTCAGTCCCTTGCAGCTGCAGGACTGAGGCTCCTGTTTCTTTGCTGGCTGATAGCCAGGGCTGTTCTTAGCCCAGAGAGATCTCTCTCTGTTCCTCTTTGCACATGACCTTCTCCATCTTCAAGACAGCAATAGCATATTGAGTCCTACTGACTCTTCAAATATCTCTGGCTTTCTCTTCTGACGTCAACCAACCAAAGAAGCTTGGTCTGAAGGGTCCACGTGATTACTCTGGGCACACCTGGATGATCCAGGAGAATCTCCCTGTTTTGAAGTCAGCTGATTAGTAACCTTAATTATATCTGCAAAATAGAGTATGTATTTGCAGATATAATTAAGAATTTGCCTTGTCAGGTAACATATTCACTGGTGTAACACCAGAGAAGGAAGGTCATGGGCCCGAAGTTCTGCTGCCACATGGGGGATGAGTAGAAAGAGGTATTTTCCCCTTATAGTAAATATTTCTCTATCACTTGGACATTTTCTTAATACAAGCAATTACTAGTTTTGTAATATTTAAAACTTTTTTATCTTAAAGATTAAAATATTCAAAGTCATCCATTTTCAAGTATACTAAATTTTTTCAGAAACTTTCATTCACAAATAATATAAATTGCATTCTTGTCTGTTAGGGAAGTCTACTAGCTGTCATTGTTTGGCTTAGTTTGATTTAAGATCAACACTTTAAAGTTATATCTATGAAGATGTTTACAAAAAAAATTATTTTTCCAAAGGTACTACTGGCATCACACACAGAATTGAAACTATATCTTTTTGAAAGAAAAAATTGTTAAATAATTAATTAAGCAATCTAGATTTTAAAATAAATGTGTATTTTGTACTCTCAGCACTAAGTGTCATATACAGAAGATACACAGAGATACACAGAAGAGGGAAACGGTACCCATGTTACTTATAATCTCACTGAGAAGGCAAAGATAAAAAACACAAAATAATAATAATATACTCTGAGTTGTTATGTATAATTTGTACCTTTGGAATTCAGAAGAAGGTACTGTCACTGCCTTGGTGGGGATATTTCCCATAAAAAACAGAATTTGAATTTGTCAGGAATGCTCTGCCTTTTTGAACCTAAGTCCCTCAACTCCTCCTTCCCAAAGAGGAAGTCTGGCTTGAGCCTAGCATTCTAAATCCTGTGGGAGGGAGTAGCTGTTGTGTCACTATATTTCAATCTCCTCTTATCATGCTAGTACAAATTCTTCAGGGCCCTGAAACAGACAGATGCAGAGGCAATTCATGAAAATTATGATGGACTTCACCATCTCAGATCACAAAAGTCAGAAGTTATCACAATAAACTTAATTCCTCCCCTACATGTTATTTAGTACTCAGAGATAAAATGTGAAATATGTAGCATTTGGAACAGCAGTTAAAATTGTCAACAGCGCAATATTCTAATTCTATCATACTCATTATAACCTTTAAAATATCATCAGGTTCACCTTTGGCTCTCCTAAACTGGTCGACTTAGGATTTTGGCAGTGCATAAAGGTTGTTACCATACTGCTTTTCTTTTCATGTTTATAACTAGGATTCCCCAACTTCCTGGAAATATCCAGAAGTTTAAAATAATTTCTCTAGAATGTTAGAAGTTTCCCTCAGACAATGTCCATTTCTTTTCAACAGTTATCATACAGATAATTTAACTTGGACTAAAAACATCACTTATCATAAACCATCCCAGAACAAGTTAGCAGCCAAAGTCAAAGATATGAATGCCTGGTGTTCTAAATCCAGTTACTTTTGCCAAAATTTTGCATAATTTTAGTAACATTACACAGAGCACTTCTAAGAGAGGCTCTCTGTGCCACTCAAGTAGGCTGGAAGCTGGGACCTAGACATATTGAATTTTTAACCCTATCAGAGTATCATTAATTAAACAACACTGTTAAGTTAGTAAATAATAAAATGTTTTATCTTTGTATAGCATTCTACAGTCTAGAATACCTAAGTGCACTTTTACAGAGTGATATACAACACAGCAGTTGCATGTTCTAGCTGCTGCAAGGCATAGTAAAAAGAACATTGGTTTTGAAGTCAGACATTAACTAGGCTCAAAAGAAGCCTAAGCAATCCCTATCAAAACACCAATGATCATCTTCACAGAAAATTTTAAAAACTCCTAAAATTCATATGGAATCACACAAGACCCACAATAGCCAACACAATCCTGAGCAAAAAAGAAAAAGCCAGGGGCATCACACTACCTGACTTTAAAATATATTACAAAGCTATGGTAACCAACACAACGTTGTTCTTGCACAAAAACAGACACATATACCCATGGAACAGAATAGAGAGCCCAGGTTTAAGTCCACATATTTACAGCCGACTGATTTTTTATGAAGGCACTAAGAACACTCACAGGAGAAAGGACATCTCTTCAACAAATGTTGCTGGGAATACTAGATATCCGTATGCAGAAGAATGAAACTAGACCCCTATCTCTTACCATATACAAAAAAAAAAAAAAAATCAACTCAAAATGTAAGAATAGAAACCATAAAACAACTGTACAAAAACATAGGGAAAATGCTTCAGGACATTGGTCTGGGCAACGATTATGTGGAGCAGACCTCAAAAGCACAGGCAACAAAAGCAAAAATAGACAAATGGGATTATGTCAAACTAAAAAGCTTCTGCACAGCAAAGGAAACAATAACAGAATGAAGAGAACGTGCAGAATGAGAAAAATACTTGCAAACTATTCATCTGATGAGGAATTAATATCCAGAATATACAATGAACTCAAACAACTCAACAGAAAAAAAAAATCCAATTTAAGAATATACAAATGAGTTGAATGAACATCTCTTAAAAGAAAACATACAAATGGCCAACAGATATATGAAAAAAAATGCTCAACATCACCAACCATCAGGGAAATACAAACTAAAACCACGAGGAGATATCATTTTACCCCAGTCTAAATGACTATTATCATTATCAAAAAGACAAAAAATAGTAAGCGCTATGAGGATGTAGAGAAAGGGGAACTCTTATACACTGTTGGTGGGAATGTACATTAGTATAGTCATTATGAAAAACAATATGGACAGTCTCAAAAACTAAAACTAGAACTACCGTATAATTCAGCAGTCCCACTACTGAGTACATATCCAAAGGAAAGAAGACTGGTATGTTGAAGAAATATCTGTACTCCCGTGTTTATTGCAGTACTATTCATGATAGCAAAGATATAAAATCAACATAAACAGGTTGATTTGCCCATCAACAACTGAACACATAAACAAAATGTAGTATATATACACAATGGAATAGTATAAAAAAATGAAATCGTGTCATTCATGGCAACAATACATGATCTTGAAGAACAATATGTTCAGTTAAACAAGGCACAGAAAGTTAAATATCACATGTTCTCACTCGTGTGTGAAAGCTTGAAAAGCCGATTTTATACACGTGGAGAGTAGAACAGTGGTTACTAGAGGCTGGGAAGGGCAGAAGGGAGCGGGGATAGTGACAGGTTGGTTGGTTAATAGTTTCAAATTAACAGCTAGAAAGGAGAAATAGGTTCTAGTGTTGCATAGCACTATACGGTGACTACAATTAACAAGAATTTATTGTATATTTTCAAATAGCTAAAAGGGAAGATTTTGAAAGTTTCCAACACAAGGAAATGGTAAATGTTTGAGATGATGGATAGGATAATTAGCCTGATATAATTACACATGATATACACGTATCAAAATGTCACAGTGTACCCCATAAATACATACAATTGTTATATGTCAATTAAAAATAATAAAAGAGAAAAAAGGTTAAGATAACTTTTTTTAAGTAACCTAAGTCCTTCACCAACTATAAGACAATGGGCAACTCGACTAACTTCTCTGGGCCTTAGTTTCTCCTCAGTAGTATGGAACTAGTAACATTTATTTCTCAGTTAAACAAATGTACCAAATGGAAGAACTGAAATCAATTACGATACATAACAAAAACTAAATAAAATACTGCAATTTCTCTCTCATAAGACAAGGACATTGAAACTCAGATGTTAGAATATTTCTCCAAAATTTTACCACAAATTAATTAAAGTGTCCAGGCTAAAATTTAGATTGTCTTTCTAGACTTTAGTAAAATGAGTTGTAAATAATACATATATGTCTTTGTGGTCTTTCACACACTGGGGAAGATATGGGAAAGACAGGCAGGTTGAAATTTGATGTCACTATCCATTTCCATGCTTCCAGCATTAGGAAAATGGCAGAATCTCTCGCACATGGAATATCTACAAGGAGCCATAAACCAGGATATAGTCAAGGGGCTAATCTTCTAGGCTGTTCCATGCCTGGACAAAACACTCTCAGTACAGGACACTTTCTGTAATCAATTTTACCCGAGGCAAAGAACAACATGCATCCTTCCCAAGTGGCAATATTATCTCCACTTCACAAATGGGTTCCCTCTGGGATCTGATGTGAGCAAAGGAAATAATCAGGAACTACAGGGAGAAAAAGAGGCTACTTTGAGACCTAATGTAAGCTCTTTTTCAGGAACTGTGAAGCATGCAATGCCATCATAATGTAAAATGCATTAAACTGTCAGAATGAAGATCCTGTCTTCAATCATGTAAAGTCCCTCAAGATTTCAATGTTCAATTTTGCATTAAGAAATCTCCTGACCCTCTCCTCCAACCCAAAACAGAAAAGTTGTCTTAGAAAGGCGAACAAGTTGAAATATTTTAATAGAATGTGTGGTGCATTAACATATATCAGGTAAAACTGCAAAACCTTTTTTAAAGTTACATAGATTTAAACCCAAATTCAATGAGTATTCCATAAGTAATACCATAAGTAGTGTTGATTAAATATTATTTTGCTTAATAAGACAAAAAAAATCAAAATCTATTGACAAGTTGTTGATAATCAATTGTTAGGATTTTCCTATTTCAGTCCCAGTGCTGGTTACTGCATAAAAGTTATTGTTTAAGTAGGCTACCCAGATATCCTTAGGAATGGATACATGTTTCTCATATACATTCTGAAATTTGATAAATATGTTTTATTTTCCACTTTGAAGTGGAAAATGCACTGATAACCACTGTTTAGGGGGATCTAATTTTATATCTGATGACCATTTTAAAATCTAGAGACTCTTTATTCATAAAAGTTTACTGATAAAAAGCAAATGTTTTGTCTTCACAGATACAGTGAAAACAATAACAGAGTAATATCTTCTTTTCTCCTTTTCATCCTTCCCTCCTTTTTTGCTGTCTTCTAGGAGCACCCTTATGAGAACCTGAGACCTAAATATTAAGATAAATTACTTTGCTGAACATGAATTCCCACAAACTCTCTCTGTGCTATATTCTTCTGCCTCTGGTTTCTTATTCTCTTAAAGGGCTCTATCTTCTATGGATGATGACAGAAAAATCACTCATAATTGCTGAGACACAGGAAATGGGGTATAAAATTAGTACTGCCTTGCAGGAACCAAATAGAATCTTTGTCACCTATAGGGAAATCGCAAGAGTACTGTGTTCAATGATAATTTTTCAAATTTTGTAGATTTTGCATTCATGCTCAATTCACAATGTCTGAATTTTGTCTCATGTACTTTATTAGTAAGAGCTCATTTAAAAAGATAAAAACCTGGTGTCCAGAACCTAAAGGAAATCAGAAAACACTAAATGAAAATTGTCCATGGATTTAATGAGATGTTAAACTATTCGGTCTTAAATATTGTAACAGATTATTGTTAGAATCAAGAAGTAATTGAGCAAAAGTTTTGATTTTCACCTAAATTCATGGTGACATAACCTGTGTTTATAGGGAAATATATTGTATCATGGACTGAAGTTTATAAGTCTATTTACTTAGAGTATCATGGAAGAAAACAAAAGAAGTACTACAAGGAGAAGAGCCATATAATTTAGCATAAAAAAATTATATTTTTCAAGCCAAATAGTTTGCAGTCTATAAATGTGAACATATTATAACTACAGACATTTTCAAGTATTTTTTGAAATAGTAAAAGCCAATTTAAGTGAAATCTTAGAACCTCAATAATTAAAACAATTAAAAGGGCAGATGCGCTAATTAAAGTAGGTCCCAGTGCTAAAGGCTCAACCTCTCCCTCACCCTGTAAGATTGCTTCTAGACCAGACACGGTGGCTCATGCCTGGAATCCCAGCATTTTGGGAAGTCTAGGTGGGCAGATCACCTGAGGTCAGGAGTCCAAGACCAGCCTTGCCAACATGGCAAAACCCTATCTCTACTAAAAATACAAAACTTAGCCAGGCATGGTGGCAGATGCCTGTAATCCCAGCTGCTAGGGAGGCTAAGGCAGGAGAATGGCTTGAACCTGGGACACAGAGGTTGCAATGAGCTGAGATGGTGCCATTGCACTCCAGCCTGGGGGGGCAGAGCAATACTCTATCTCAAAAAACAAAGATTGCTTCTAAAGCACCTCCATAAAAGTCTAGAAATCATCAATTAGAAGACCACTGCGTAAAGATCCTGAAGGCCTGAGTTCTAACACTGCATCTGCCACCAAGAACCTGAATGACATTGGACAGACCATTCAACAGCTCTGGCCTACTCTGTACGATAAAGGAGCTGGGTAGCCAATGACAGCCTCCCAAGTCCAGTGGTCTGTAATTTTGAGAGTTGGAGCAGGGTTCACTTGTGTTCCCATTGCTTAGCAGGATTCAAATCCATATACGATGCTAGCCAATGCATTTTTGCTAACACTGTTTCAGGTTTCCCCCGCTTTGTCCCTCCTGAACTGACAGACTCAGAACTTGGCAGTGCACAGAGGTGGTTGCTGCACTGCTGTTCTTTTCACGTCGTAACTATTTTCAGATGATGTGTAGTGGAGTCACTTAATCTAATCTTTCTGACCCCTGGTTTCTATTTGTGGTTTCTAGACAATTACAAAGTGTTCTTCTAAAACTCAGATTCTATTACTTGTTTGACATTCTCAAAGTTCGAGTTTTACTTCCTGTTTCTTACTTCAAAGAAAAATAGAAGGTTTAAGAAACTCAACACTAATATAATTAGTGTTGGGCCCACAAAACTGAAGACCCTATGACTAAGTTGTCATTAGACCAGAGAATAACCCACTCCAGTCCATTAAATACATATGTAATTCATGCGGTTAGGAAAATGCATGGTGCTAATATTCTCTAAACTTGATTGAGAAATGCATATATAAGGGTGGGATGAAAGAGTCTCTAACTATATTGATTTTAAGTAATATCTCACATTGCAAAACCAAAACCAAAATAAAAAAACTCTAATAACTCCATAAGGAAACAATGGCTAAGATTCCCTACACAGGTTAGCACATAAGAAAGCCATTGAAAGAGGTGACAATGGCTGGGCACAGTGGCTCATGTCTATAATCCCAACACTTTGGGAGGCTGAGGTGGGAGGATCACTTAAGCCCAGTACTTCAAGACCAGCCTTGGTAACAAAGCATGATTCCATTTCTACAAAAAAAAAAAAAAATTAATTAGCCAGGTGTGGTGGCACAAACCTGTGGTCCTAGCTACTCTGGAGGCTGAGGTGGGAGGATTGCTTGAGCCCAGTAGGTCAAAGTTGCAGTGAGCCATGATCATGCCACTGTACTTCAGCCTAGGCGACAGAGTGAAATCTTGCCTCAAAAAAAAAAAAAGAGAGAGAGAGAGAGAGAGGTGACACTGCCTTTAACCTCCCCACCACAACCTGAATACAGCTTCCCTTAAACTTAAAGGGAATGGGGACGTCCTAAGAAGATGATATGTCCTAAAATTCAAAATAATGCTCATTTCCAATCTTCTCCTGAGTATTTGCATAGTTTTCAGGGTAATAGACTCAGTTTCTCATGTATTTTGTAAACAGGAGATTCAAGGGCTTACCCTGGACCTGAAGGATGGAAAAAGCTAATGTCAGGGAGAAATCATGCCTGAATCTGCAACCATGCATCATTCAGGAGTCTGTGCAGATTGAATTGTGTTCCATAAAACATTTTTCTGCTTATTATGGATCTAGACGCTACTGTTTTTGAAAATTAATATTTGTTTGGGGAACAAGTGAGCTTTATGGGTACATGTGTGTATTCTATTCAATACTTACAAATTGGATGATGAAAAATTCTTAATCTCCATTTCTCTTGGAGAAATGAAGAGAATCAGACTGGAAGTTTCTAAATCCACTCTGGATGTTTCTACTGTACTAAGATTGTCAAGGCTCATCCTAGACTCTCCTGCCAAGCCCACTCCAATCCCTGCCACTGCATGTTACAGAAGACTTGAAGTCTCAAAGGTAGGAAAGTGGATTGCTTGGGTCCTGCTACCAGTAAGGAGAAAAAGATCTCCTAGAGCAATATTGAGCCTCATAGGAAGTGAAGAAACAGTACGTAGAATTCTCAAGAAAGAAATGTTCTTTCCTATAAAAGGGTGGACACAAGGTCAGGGAGCAAAATAGGAAGGAACTGGGGCATTTTCTTGAGATAACAGCCAGAAAGCATTTATATGCTGGCATGTGTTTCATTGAAAGATAAAAACTGCCACGAGACAGAAATTAAATATTTTTTTCCTCCTAGAACATAGTTACCTTCAGTTCCCCCAACATTTTAGTAAAGTAGCAAATGCCTACACAGTGTGTATTTGGTAGGATGAAAAACCAAGGAGCAGGGCAGGACAAGGAAGCGCGGTCTAGACCAATCACCTTTCTGTTGGTGCTTACACAGGGAAAAAAAAAGACCTTCTGAGAAATTTGGATCATAATCCCAAAAGACAAAATCCTCGAAGTTCAAAATCCCTAAATCCTAAATCCCTAAAATCTAAGATTCTGAAAATCACAATCCTGAAAGATTAAAATCCTAAAACGTTGAAATCCAAATTCAAGGGAAGGCATTAGTGCACTTTTGGTTGTATGCATGATAGTTGCATCATGTTAGTTGCATCACGTTATGTGGAACTGTTATCTTATGGTTGACTTTATATGCATTTGGCAGAAAATCTGGATGAGTGGATTGGCTATGTTACACAGACAAGATGAAAACTTCCATTTTAAAAATGCGTCATTTGTCTACATTGACATTCCTTCCAGTTGATGAAATTCCATGAGTTTTTAATGAATTAAAGGGACATTTGCCTGAAGAATCCAGCAAAGAAGTTACTGACTAGTTCAAGAATAATGATGTGCATGGAAGACACTTATGCAATGGCATTGCAGTTCAGTCACCAGTATTGTTTCCACCAAATTTGTGGTCTATGTATGAGTACATGTGGAATGGATTTCCAAGTACTCAAAACATCATAGAAGCAGGCACAAAAGATGAGAAAATTTAATAAGGAATGCTCATGTTGGTGTATATAGAATCACAGAATAGTTTCAAAAGCAGCAGTGACACGTAGAAAATGAATGTGAATGTATTCTTCAATGAAAGCCATGCCCAAAAGGACAAAAAAAAAAAAAAAAAAAATCAGAGCTTAGTCCTCAGCACTGATCCACTGTATTTGGATGACAGGGGTTTGTCTTTTTTGTTTCTTGGGGTTTTGTGGCCACTTTGGTTCTTGCAGGCTGCTCCAGGAACAAATGTACAGCTGCCTGCGGGGCTAGAGGTGGGGCTGCCTGCAGGTCCAAGAGCTGAAAAGGACCACCATCAACCACCTTCAGTAGACGCCAGAGTTCCGCGACAGTTCCGGCGGGCAGATTCTGCCAGTGCAGGTGTCGTCCAGATGGAGAGACAGACTTCAGGTGTCTCCTCCTCCACCGTCTTCCCAGAATCCTCCTCACAACTGCGATATTTTGGAAAAAAAAAAAAAATCTAGACAGCTTCCACATTCATATTTCTTCCTGAAGGTTTTTAAATTCTTGCTGCGTTTTCAAGATACTGTAAGGCAAAACAGGCGTACCCCAGGCGGTGGTCGCTTATACTTGGCTCGGAGTAAGCCTCTTTAAATACTTCATAGAGCTTCGCTGTCTTCATCAACAAGGGTCAGTGAGAGCTATGAAGTGTTCCCTAGGACTGAGGGAGAGCTCCCGAAGAGGAAGTAAGCCTTCCTAGCCCCCATCAAGATAGTGGTGGGCGAATGTACGTTATGTATTTAAAGCTAAAATAAACTATTTAGGGTATGTACGACCATTCTTTTTCACTCATGGCTGCCTTAACAAACTAATTGCCAGTCCTGACCACTCACAGCTGGAGGCATCAAAGGATGTACAACTTAGAACTTTGCAAAGTCGGCAGTAAAATCAGTGGGCAAGAGGACAGGCTTCAGCTGGAATGTGATTAAGAGTCATGCATGCTCATAAGTCACTCAGGAAAATGTCTGTGTAGGTTTTCCCACCCAAGACCACATTAAATCCAGATGTCAGAGTGAATATGGAGAGAGAGTGAGTGAGAGAGAGAGAGAGAAAGGAACACGCTTTCTCATCAGAAAAAGACAGACTTACTTGGCTCAAGCAAAGAGTGACACCACAAAGAGAAGGAAATTGGTTGATGGCAGAAACAGCTAGAAAATTTACAATTGAAAAACATCAGAAGAAAAACAAACCAAATGAAAGCTATTCTTTATAGTGTCTTTGGTGAGCTTATAAACATAAGTGAAACACTGAGAGCCAATAGAAAACTTGGCAGACTTGAAGAGATAATTTACAGAAGAGATGTTACAATTTAACATCTAAAAAATACATAAGGAAAGGGTAATGAAATCATTTTAAGCCAAAAAAGAAGTGTAAATTTGTTTCATACCACAGTAGAGGGAAGCTCGTCCCTTAGTGCCCCCTCATGCCCTGGGAGGTCACCTGTCCCATTGGCCAGAATGAAGCTGAACTTTCAGGAATACTGACATTCCTGGTGTGATATGCCTTTGTTGTGATCGAAGCCTGTTCATTGTCTCAGGAATTTCAGGCTCCTGGACAGCTTTGTGAAAGCTCGTTGTAAAGAGGGACCCTTTGCTTGTTTTTAGCAGCTGAGCTGCGGCACGTGAACAGCGAAGTCCAGTGGCCTCCTTTTAAATAAGAAAATCTAGTTCTTTTTTTTTTGAGGCGGAGTCTAGCTCTGTCACCCGGGCTGGAGTGTGGTGGCCGGATCTCAGCTCACTGCAAGCTCCGCCTCCCGGGTTTACGCCATTCTCCTGCCTCAACCTCCCGAGTAGCTGGGACTACAG
>NW_012115322.1:2012970-2027095 GCF_000951035.1 Colobus angolensis palliatus | reverse complement strand
TCATGTTGGTGTATATAGAATCACAGAATAGTTTCAAAAGCAGCAGTGACACGTAGAAAACGAATGTGAATGTATTCTTCAATGAAAGCCATGCCCAAAAGGACAAAAAAAAAAAAAAACAGCTATTAATCTCAATGAAAGACTTCAAAAACTAGCTAATGACTATGAAATTCAGCCAACTTTTATAAAGTACCTCCATTCTTAATTTTCTATGCTACATGTATATATTTCATCTTTGCATCATTCCAAATACCATACATAAAAACTGTGTAGGCTTGTAGAGAGGTCTAATTTGTCTTAGGCACTTTGTGCAGGTTTGATTCTACAAAAGTGCATTATCACAACATTGACTGGGTGTAAACATTGTGAGTGCACATAAAAACATTGGAACTTCCTCAGTAAATAAAGAGGTGTCTTCTTTGTACATCTACATTTGAAAAAGACAAAATTTTGCAAGATCTCCATTAGTAGGTACCTGCATTTGCAGTAGTGACCCATCAAGGTTTTTCCTCAATCTCGTCAAAAGATAGGTTGTCAGTCACGTTATTTCAGATGACCGAGTTATAAAGATGGATTCACACAATAACCAACCACAGTGATAGGTTCAAACATTTCACTTTTTGACCTATTTCTTTATAAATCCAGTTTGTCTGCTCATAACTGTTATAGCCATGTCCTTATCTGAGTGCTTATGCTTGCAAAAATATGTATGCTATTCTTGCAGGACGTTTCCTTAGTTAGGCTAAAGATGGGGTCCTTGTGCATCCCACGGCCATGAAAATTTAGGCTCACAGATGGTTTGAAGCATGAGTAAAGCAGGGTTTCATTGGGTGAAATGGGGGGAAAAGGGGGAAACAGGGATCCTCTGCAAGGCCTGAGTCTCTTGCTAGAGTGCTTCCCACTCGCAGCTTGAATCCCAGGTTCCACATAGGAAGAGAAAGGGTCAGGCTCCTCCCTGCTGGAAACAGCATGAACTTCCTGAGGCTCCACCATCCCACTGCACATTCCTCCCCATGAGCAGGATGGTTGGAGTTGTTCCAGGAACCCCCTCCCACCTGACTCTCTCATTCCCCCCTCTAAAGAAGTTCATCTAATTGCCTTAGAATAAAACTAAGAAGGTAGACCAATCTTAACTGCTTCCTGCTGACAGGAGGTGCTGTTTTGGGGAAATGGCAGAAGAAGTAAGTCTTCTAAAAATGTAAATTAGTATATTTTAAATAAATTCAAATTTTTTTTTCTAGAATTATATTTCTGGGGTTTGATATTTCAGGATTATGATTTTCAGAATTTTAGATTTTAGGAATTTTGATCTTTTGGGATTATGCATCCAGGATTGTGTCTTTGGGAATTATGACTGACTTCCCTTTTGAGAGGCCTCTGGTCCAAGAATCCAAGGCAATGACCAGAAGCAAAGTAAATGGTGGACAGCTGTGGAACTGAGACCAACAGGGTAGAACTAGCCTGGAAGAAGCAAGCACAGCGGATAATTCAAGAGCTAAGGTGAGATTAACTCTCATTTGTTCACATTTATATGCCAGGAAAGCCACAACTAAAAACAGAAACCGACATATAGGGTTGCACGAGCTTTAAACACTGGGCAAATTTAGATTGGGTACCTTGAGGTAAAAGGCTTTGTACTTCCCATAAGCTCTCAATGAAAATTTTGCCCTAACTTTATAACATATATTCTAAGATCGAATTTGTATGAACGCACCACAAAACAGGACAAGACCTTCGGGAGCAGAAAGAAGGAATGGCCAGTTTATTAATGGAACACTAAACTTTCTTTGTTTTTTCAATATCTTGGGGGCTGACTAAATTATTTCATCCAGGTATGTAAGTGAAAAAAACAGTCATAACAACAACAACAACAAATTATTTTACCAGGGCAGGCTTTAAAAACCAAACACATATATTAGGCTTGAAAAGCTGCCAATTGCTGTAATTTCATTTAGCTTGCAGACCACTTCTAAGTTGGGAAAATATGATTGCAAAACCTATAAAAACCTGATTAAAGCTTTGAGGTTTCTCCCCCACCCCCAGTCTGGCATAAAATAGTAGGAATAAAATAACTCTCCATTTTCCCCACCTACAGCTTAGATATCATAAGATAACTATAAATTATGCTGTGATGACCACAAGCTGCACTCAAGCAAGTGTCTCACCCACTGACCCTAGATATGCCCCTCAGTACCCATTTAAAGATCACCTCCAATAACATATGCATTTGCTTGAAATTGCGCTTGGAGCTTGAGTTCGACTAAATTTTTACTAAGCTATTTAAAATGAATTACATGAACTAAATGGATCTTGAATCCTCTGAGGACAAATGCACCATATGAATACAAACACAGCATAGGGCTGTAAGAAAACTCTATTCCATTAAGGGATGAGGCGAATCCCACAATAAGAGCAGAGGAGCCAGGAGACGAGTTGTGGGAGCTGCGGTGAGATGAAACCACAGAGGGCTTCGGGAAAAGGCTGATGTTGGCAACACAATGCTGCATTGCAGGTACCTATCTGCCACACAGAGACCACATCTGTTTTGCATACCTAAGTGTTTTAGGGGTGGAAATGGTGACCCAAACTCATTTCTAACTCACAAGATTAATGAGACCATGCTCAAAATCAGTTTCAGACTTCTCAAAAGAAGAATTATTTATAGATACCAGGCATCATCATTCACAGAGAAGGATAGCAAATTGCCACTTACAAGCCAGCCCAACAGAAAGCCCCCATGTGCTTCATGCTCTTGTCTCTTCCACCAGCTAGAGGCAGTTGATGATGAGTTCCTGTGGATTCTTGCTTCCCAAAGTCTAGTCTATGAACCAGCCACATTGGCATCACTCAGTGCTTATTAAAGATGCAAAATTTTAGGTCCCATTCCAGACCTCCTGAAACAGAATCTGCCTTTTAACAAGCTCCCCCAGGCAATTCATATATGCATGGAAATTTGAGAAGCACTGGTCTAGACTGGTGGTGGGATGCTAGAGCTGCCAGATGAAGAGCATGAGTCCTTGAATTGCCACATGGAGGAAAGCCACCAGCTGACCAGAAACATCTGCCTTGGATTCATGAAAGACTTGGAAAGAAACTGGGTATGAGCCATTACATTTTTTTGCTTTTATTTGTTAACACAGATGAGCCTACTCTAACAAACACAGCTAAACATATCTATTTCTAAACCATCTGGAGTCTGAACTCTGTTCTTCTGGAATTTGGAATATCAACAAAATTCTTAGAAGCAGATTGAATTAACCAAGAGACTATTTTATCACATGACAATCTGTGTATGGCTCCAAGTCAAGTGTGTGTGTGTTTTTTTATATATATATACTAGCAGATAAGTTGTATAAAATAAGGGTAGGATTTTTCAACCTTCATTTATTTCCAGGTCAAGCTTCCCTTCTTTCCATTAGTCCTTTATCAAGGATGTTATCAAGTCCTTTTTGAAAGGACCAGTGTCAGTTTCAGCATCCCTGCTGGCTTTGAGCATCTATCATTTTAAGAATGAAATCATTCTTCATGGCATATTATGAGCCTTTTTGTCAGGTAGTTAACTAAACTGGCACCAGTTAACTGTGATCTAAACTTTATATTGACAGATCTGGCAACAGACTGACATTCCTTGCACTAATTTTGGCTGCCCAATCTGAAAAAAAAAAAAATACGTTTGAAATATGATTTATCTTAAGCTGACAGCAGTCTTCAACGGGGTGCCAGCCACTGACAGAGTGAGGGAAAGGACCCAGCATAAAATCCTAGGTGAATATGCTTGTAAGTCAGGAAGGAAGAATTTAGGACTCCTGTTCCTCAAAGTCATAATTTAATTTAACAACCAAAGCTGGAAGGAAAACAAATGTTTCTTAGTAAGCCTCACCATCAACAATCTATTTTTCTCCGATACCACATTTGTCCTACCTTGTAAAGCCCAGGATTACCTTCCCCAAGTCTTACAATCATATCTGACACACACCAACTATTCCAGCAGCTCAGTAGAGCCCCTGAAATGCAATTATAAGAAAAGATCTAATAAGCCAAAGATTAGCGACAGAAATGTGAGCACTCTTAACTGTTTTTCTTTGGGGCTGATGTGAAAGCCAGAAATGAACCAGCTGAAGGAATAATGACGCAGAAGGAACTGACAAAATTGGAAAGATCCATCACCACAGTCATGGTGCAGAAATGACAGTATCTGGGTAGTAACAGCATCATTTGACCATTAAATCCCAAATTGTTACATCTCTCTTTTCCTAATGAAAATAAAATGCAGAAAGACTTTCAGACATTAACAAGAAGCTGTCTAGAACATCACTAATATTTCTTAGACCAATCATGCTTTATTAACAACCTAAAACCCACATTTTTAGAGTATGCCAACACTCTGCAAATACATTAATATGTAGCTGTTCACTGTCATCTTTTATTTTTGGTATAATTTGGTATGAGGTATGTATTTGTATATATGAATGGTGATGATGAGCATAATAAAATAGCCCTGGATTTGTTGTTTAAATTCTTGCAGTGGTATGTATGGCAATAAAGGAGATGGGGGAGGGGAATACATACTGCCTAGAAGCTGAAATTATTTCCTAATGCCATCAAGCCAGAGTGAATGAAGTTCTCCTGGGGAAATACTATCCATTCTAATTGGCTGAATTGGACACTGTGGTGCCATTAAGCGCATACTAAGGGATCATTCACCAAAAGGTAACCTTTGGTGTTTAAAAAAAAAAAAAGGAAAGAAAGAAAAAACAACTTCAGCCTCTTTACCTCTATTTACATTTTTGGCAGCAAAAACATAAACATAGGAATAGAAGCACATAAGATAAAACGTGAACTTCTGTACACAGCAGGCCCCATGTCAGTGTGCTGCGGGCTCCATGTCCTCTGTGTGCTCACCTGGATTCCCCTTCCTCATTACTTGCCATGGTGTCTGTGAGGCTCCCCCGTGGCTTCTCCCAGACCTCTCCTCTCAGGTAGCTCTCTATCCTCTGCTTCTTTTATTACCTCCTCTCCTCCATTGAGCATGTCTTTCCTGTGCCCCATTTCTTTCCTGCCCCTTCAAACAGATTAACCCACGCTAAGTTGTCAAAGGTTTGTATTCCTTTCCTGCTTTGAAACCAGATACGCTTGTATCACAAATGCAGCCCTATTCACAATAGCAAAGATTTGGAATCAACCTAAATATCCATCAACAGATGATTGGATAAAGAAAATATGGTACATATATACCATAGAATACTACTCAGCCATAAAAAGGAATAAAATCATGTCTTTTGCAGCAACATGGATAGAACTGGAGGCCATTATCTTAAGTTAAATATTTCAAAAACAGAAAGTCAAATACATGTTGTCACTTATAAGTGGGAGCTAAATAATGTACACACATGGACATAGAGTATGGAATAATAGCTATTAAAGACTCAGAAGCATGGGAAGGTGGGAAGGGGTGAAGGATAGAAATTACTTAAAAGCTGCAATCTACAATATTCAGGTCATGGGTACACTAAAAGCCCAGATTTAATCAATACAAAATATATCCATGTAACAAAACAATACTTGTGTTCCCTACATCTATTTTTTAAAAAAGTTTAAGTACAGCTGGGTGCTGTGGCTCATGCTGTAATCCTACCACTTTGGAAGGCCAAGGCAGGCAGATGGCTTGAGCTCAGGAGTTCAAGACCTGCCTGGGCAACATGGCAAAACCCAGTCTCTATAAAAAATACAAAATTTGTCTGGGTGTGGTAGTGGGCACCTGTAGTCCTAGCTATTCAGGAGGCTGAGATAGAGGATCACCTGAGCCGGGGAAGTCAAGGCTACAGTGAATTGGGATTTTACTACTGCACTCCAGCCTGGGTGACAGAGTGAGATTTTGTCTCAAAAAGAATTTTTTTTAATGTTTAACAATTAAAAAAAACACTTTTAAGTTAAAAAAAAAAGAAAGAGAAAAGGCAGATATAATTTTGAGTAGGCAGACTTCTTAGTTCTCTTCAAATAGCTTGATGAAGGTGGCTGCTTTTTCTGCCAGTGTGTAAGACTGATTTAGACATCAAGAAGACTTTGGAAGTGAAGGAGATCAAAATATTTTACCCCCAAATATATTTCTTTGACATATTTTGAAATGGCTGCTGCAGAGCCAGCAGACTCAGGTGGGGATAATTTGCATCTGTGGAGAATCTCCATTAATGCAAGCCAAGCCTTCCCTTTCTAGGCCTTTTCTGGATCTTGGAGAGATTAACAGAGTCGGACACAGCGAAAGGTCTGAAAAGAAACATTTATCGTCTGTTGTCTCTGAGGGCTGCTACAAATGAGTCTTCATCTACAAACAAGACCACCTTTGCTAGCCAGGCATCCTCTTCTCTCCCTCTTGTAACCTGTCTTGCTACTGAAATTTGATCTACTGCCGTCTCCTGTTTTTGGCCATCCTCTGGACTTGCTTTCTATCTCTAACCTCAAGATGGTATATAAGCTTCTGAACTTTATTGGGGTGTTGGGTCTTTGTTCTGAAGGCTCTTGTGTATACATGTTAAATGAATGTGTATGCCTCATCTCAGTGATTTTCAGTGAAGTTCCAGGGGGCCAAGGGGCTCTTAAAAGAGATGGGATCTCACTTTGTGGCCCAGGCTAGAGTGCAGTGGAAGGATTGTAGCTCACTGCCACCTTAAACTACTGGGCTACAGTGATGCTCCTGCCTCAGCCTCCCGAGTAGCTGGGACTACAGGTGTGAGCCATTGCCCCTGGTTACTTAATCTCAAGGCCCTATATGGTGGCATATACACACCCCATTTTACAGGTGGTGTTCCTAAGGGTCAGAGACATGAAGTAATTTAGTCAAGGTCACAAAGTGTCAGAGTAAAGATCTAAAACCATCTGTCTGGTTCCCAAGTTCATTCATTTCCCTTGGTCGAGGCTGTGTCAGGCATAGCACGCTGTGGATAATGAGATACACATTTGGGCTTTATTCCCATTCTTTTCCTAGAGCACCTAAAACCCTTGGAATTTCCTGAGTAATTAAAGTATCTTTTGTTATTGATAATGAGCCACTTTCCATCACCTGAGTTTGGGCTAATGAGGTGACTTAGGATGGAACCCCCAAGTAGCCTCAGGATGAGGCCAGGCACCTGAAAGACTCAGTGCATAGAGGATTAGAAGGTTGAAACTTTCAGCCCTACTCACCAACCTCCAGGAAGAGGGAGGAGAAGTCTGGAGATCAAACTCCATAAAAACTCTTGAACAATGAGACTTGATGAGTTTCCAAGTTGCTGAACACAAGGAGGAGCAAGGAGGGTGGCATGCCCAAAGTGGTCACAGAAGCTTCTTACCCTTTCCCCGTCCATACCTTGCCCCAAGAATCTTTTCCATCTGAGTTGTACCCTTTACAATAAACAGGTAAATGTAAGTAAAGTGTTTCCCTGAGCTTGGGGAGCCATTCTGTCAGAGGCATTTAACCAGAGAGACTTCATCTTGAATAGGGACTAGGTAAATTAAGGCTGAGACCTACTGGGCTGCATTTCCAGGAGAGAAGGCATTCTTAGTCCCAGGATGAGACAGGAGGTCGGCACAAGATACAGGTCACAAGGACCTTGTTGATAAAACAGCATACAGTAACGAAGCCAGTCAAATCCTGCCAAAGCCAAGATGGTGATGAGAGTGAGCTCTGCTTCTCCTCATTATACTGCTCATCATACACTCATTATAATGCATTAGCTACTAAAAGACACTCCCACCATTGCCATGACAGTTTACAGATGCCATGGCAACATCAGGAAGTTATCCTACATGGTCTAAAAGGGGATGGAACCCTCAGTTCCAGGAACTGCCCGCCCCTTTCCCAGAAGACTCATGAATAATCCACCCCTTGTTTAGCATATAATCAAGAAATAACCATAAAATAGCCAACCATCTGCCACTGGAGTAGCCATTCTTTGGTTTCTTTACTTCTCTAATAAACTTGCTTTCACTTTATGGAACTGCCATGAATTTTTTCTTGCACAAGATCCAAGAACCCTCTCTTGGGGTCTGGATCAGGACCCCTTTTGGGTAACAATGTAAGCAAATTAGGAGGAGGTGGTCATGGGAACCCCTGATTTATAGTCAGTCAGTCAGAAGTATTGGGGGCGCAGACTTGCAACTGGCATCTGAAGTGGGGCACTCTTGTGGGACTGAGCCTTTAACCTGTGAGATCTGACACTATCTCCAGGTAGATAGTGTCAGAATTGAACTAAATTATAGAACACCCAGTTGGTATCCAGCGGAGAACTGATGTGCACGAAAAAGCCAACACATTGTTCAAAGAAGTGGTTTGTGTTTGAGTGCAGACAGAAATGGTGAGTATGTGTTTCACCAGACATATTCTGTCCTATCATTCTGTCAGAGAAACAGAAGGATGTATTTCTTTATTTTCTCATAAAGGGAATTTTTCTGAGGTCTCATTCTTAGACACAAAATCTCTCCATTTATTATCTTTTCTAATGGATGTAAACAATATAACTGCCTTCTGCCACCCGTCTAATGCAGAGCACTAACATATTAAAAAGTGTGTCTTGACCTGTCATCCCCTCCTCTCTTGACTCATGTCAACATTTCAAATTTTGTCCCATTTAGGAAAACGAGGATTCTTTGTCTGTAAGATGTTTGAGATTGGGTTTATAAACAGGTGGAATTCTCTTTCCAGAGGAACAAGGGAAATAAACTGGGAAAGCCTTTTGGGTGAAGATGCAGGTCATTAGCAGCTCGACACGCAAGAATTCACATTGAACCTGACCATGTCTGACCTTAATGCAAATACTCACCCTGGCCCCTGCGGGCTGGGGAGTGAGAATAAAGCATGACAAGATGGATCCTGGCAGCTTTGCACTCAGGCAGAGATAGTAAATGCTCTCGCCATCCCAAAGCCCACTGTTCTATGCTGTGAAATGATCTAGGGCTATATGATAAGGAATAGAAAGTAACATTGTTTTGTTATTGTTTTTATCTGTCGAATCCAAGGAGACTATACATTTAAGGCAGTAAATGGGCTCAAGAAAAATACCAGAATGAGGAGTAGGCTGTCCTAGGTGGTGGACGAGCAACAGGTATGTGTGAGATGAAGAAAAGGAACAAGATCCTCTCCACAGTCTTGTCCAGGTCCAGAGTTTCTTCTCACCCTCCTCCTCACCTCCTTGCACAAGATAATGCTTGAGATGATGAGACTTGAGGGGCAAACTTCTAGTTCATATCCATTCCCTGCACCTTGCTGAAACAACTTCCCATGATTCTCATTGTGGTCTCCCTACTTCACAACTCCAGCCAAGCCCGGGGGAAGTCTTAGTTCATGAGGGATTAAAAAGAGATCCTTGTGAGAGGCAGGTGCAGTACTAAGCACTCAACACACACCATCTCTTTTAATCCTCCCTGAAACTGCATAATTATTACTATTGTTCCCACTTTACAGATGAGAAGATTGAGGCTCAAGCATCTTAAGTGAGCAGCCTCAGGCCACCAGCAAGTCTGAGCTGAGATGTGAATCTAGGTGTTCTGACTCCAGGCCAATGGCTCTGGGCCTGTGAATTTCAGTTTCTGCTTCTATAAATCCCCATCCCCACACCCGCACACACTCTACATGAGGTTTCCAAAAGCATGAAGCAGAAGTGTGCTTGAGGAGAGCACTGAAGGCCTGCTCCAAGTACTGCTGAAAGAAGGGAAAATTACAGGGAAATGAGATTTACTATGAAAACGGCATGGGCCAGCTCCAGTGCTAGACTCCAGCTTTTGGTGGGGAGGAAATTGAGCCATGGTATAACAAGACTGCCATGGGTAGCTTCATATTTGAGAATAAACCAAGCTCCCGGGCCCTCAGTATGAAGAATTCTGTGGGAACCTGGACTCATACCAAACCCTGGGCCACCAAGTTGCATGGTTTCTTCATGTTCTCTAGTAGTGTTCTGAGTTGACCCAGAAGACAGGGATATGGTAGAAAGGACTGAAGGATTGATTGGATACCTAATTGGATATTTATCCAATTATCCAGAAATATAGCGGAGAGGATTCCAATATGAATCAATTACATTAAATTAGGTAACTTTTGAAATTTCTCCAACCCTAAGATTCCATGAGAAGAAGTATGTCTTTGTATTATTGCATAACTTTGCATATCAGGGAAAAGGAAGATGAGAACAATAATAGAGGTAATCACAAGTATTTACTGAGCTCTCACTAAGTGTCTGCTATTCCTATCTCTGATTCTTAGATGCTGTAACCCAGCACCATATGGACAAAGTCAGTGGCAAGAGGTAGAACAAGGACAGCAACAAATTAATTAACTAAATAGGAATTTAATTTGAGTGGAGTCCAAGGGGAATTGTAATTCATTTTGGCAGGTTGCACAAGACGTGTCTTGCCCTTCAACAATGCAAAGAAAGCATTTGACAAAGGAAGCTTCATGAGACTGCCCTACCATTGCCAGTGTTCCTGGCAACATACACGTCCACAGGTCTGCAGAAGAAAACACAGAACTGCCTAAAACATAATGATTCTGACAAGTGATCCTGACATGAGGGGCAAGTCAGACCTTTCCTCTAAGAGCCTATAGCGATGATCATAGCCATAACCACTATTTGGAAACACACTAACATATGCAGTTTCTCACTTCATTGAGAAACTTCATTGAGTTAAGTGAGTTTACTCCACTTAATTGAATGTCATCTTAGCACCAATTTGCCCGTTTTGGACTCCTTTCCAAGTGGCTCCCCAACTAGATCACAAGTTCCTTGAGGGCAAAGCCCTGCAAATTTCTCTCCCGTCCATAACAATCTCTGATAAGTACAAAGTAGTGTGCAGTAAACACCAAAGGAATGGAAAAAAAATCAGTTCTGATGTGGAATCAGCAGCCACTTCCGCATAGTGCATCTGTATAAACTGTCCGTTGCCGAGACAGCGGCTTCAATATATGGTATCTACCCCAGTCTCCCTGTCTTCTGAAAAGTCTCCTCTAGCCCAGTGGATGCCCATCAGACTGCTCTCTTCTTTCTGTGCTTCAACAGCCCCTTGAAGTTCTCTTTTTTTGTTGACCCTCTTGAGCCTTTAGGGGGTCCTGTTGCTTGTCAATCATTTTTCACACACTATAGTCCTATGGCACTTTGCTGTTTTAGCTATCCCAGAGATTCTCAAACTTGAGCAGGGCCCACACTTAGATACTCTGCTCTGGAATAGAATCAGGAATCTACAGTTGTAATCAGCCCCACCAGGTAATTTCTGATACAGGTGGCCCAGGAATCACCCTGAGAGGTGATAATGTGCTAGCAGCCCTCACTCTCAGCGCCTCCTCGGCCTCCGGCCTCGGAGTCCACCCTGGTGGCACTTGAGGAGCCCTTCAGCTTGTCACCGCCCCGTGGCAGCCCCTCTCTGGGCTGGCTGAGGGTCGGAGCCTCCTCCCTCTGCTTGCAAGGAGGTGTGGAGAGTGAGGCACAGGGCGGGAACCCGGGCTGTGCTCATGGGCCAGTGTGAGTTCCGGCAGGCGCGGGCGCGGGCGCGGGCGCGGGCTTGGCTGGTTCCTCACACGGACGGGCCGGCCGGCACCGCCCGCCCAGGGCAGTGAGAGGCTTAGCACCCGGGCCAGCAGCTGCAGAGGTTGCGCCAGGCAATGCCGGCCCAATGGCGCTGCACTCAAATACTCACCAGGCCTTAGCTGCCTCCCAGCAGGGCAGGGCTGGGGACCTGCAGCCCTCCATATCTGAGCTCCTCCCCTTGCGGTGGGCTCCCGCGTGGCCTGAGCCTCCCCAACGGCCGCCGCCCCCTGCTCCATGGCGCTCGGTCCCCTGGACAGCCCAAAGGCTGTGAGGATTGCAGGCGCGGCTGGGGACTGGTGGGCAGCTCCGCCTGCAGCCCTAGTGCAAGATCTACCCGGTGAAGCCAGCTGGACTCCTGAAGTGGATGGGGACTTGGAGAACTTTTATATCTAGCAGGATGATCCTATGTGTACCAATCAGCACTCTGTGTCTAGCTCGGTTTGTAAATACACCAATCAGCACTCTGTGTCTACCTCAGGGTTTGTGAATACACCAATTGGTACTCTGTATCTAGCTAACCTAGTGAGGACAGGAGAACTTTTCCATCTAGCTGGCTGTGTCTAGCTCAAGGATTGTAAGTGCACTAATCAGCACTCTGTATCTAGCTCAGGGTTTGTAAATACACCAATTAGCACTCTGCATCTAGTTCAGGGTTTGTGAATACACCAGTTGGTATTCTGTATCTAGCTAACCTAGTGGAGACTTGGAGGACTAGCATTCTGTGACTCTGTGTCTAGCTCAGGGTAGTGAGTACACCAATCAGTACTCTGTGTCTAGCTCAAGGTTTGTGAATACACCAATTGGTACTCTGTATCTAGCTAACTAGCACTCTGTGACTCTGTGTCAAGCTCAAGGATTGTAAATGCACCAATCAGCACTCTGTCAAAATGGACCAATCAGCACTCTGTAAAGTGGACCAATCAGCTCTCTGTAAAATGGACCAATCAGCAGGATGTGGGTGGGGCCAGATAAGGGAATAAAAGCAGGCTGCCCAAGCCCAAAGTGGCAATCTGCTTGGGTCCTCAGGTTGTGCTAGCTTTGTTCTTTCACTCTTTGCAATAAATCTTGCTGCTGCTCACTCTGGGTACACATTGCTTGTATAAGCTGCAATACTTACCGCCGAGGTCTGCAGCTTCACTCCTGAAGCCAGCATGACCACGAAGCCAGCGGGAAGAGCAAACAATTCCAGGCTGGCTGCGTTTAAGAGCTGTAACATTTACCACAAAGGTCTGCAGTTTCACTCCTGATCGCGAGACCACAAACGCACCAGAAGGAAAAAGCTCCAGACAACATCTGAATGTGTGAAGAAACAAACTCCGGACACACCATCTTAAAGAATTGTAACACTCAATGCGAGGGTTTGCGGCTTCGTTCTTGAAGTTAGTGAGACCAAGAACCCGCCAATTCCGGACACACCCCTTTGAGAAACACTGACTCTGTCAAAGGAATTACGAAAATAGGATTTTAATCTAATGATTATTATGATGATTCCTAGGAGCTAGAATTTTGAGTGTGCTGTGTCTCTGGGGTCCTAGAATCACTGCTGCAATTCCAGAATTGTTATCAACCAAAGGGTTTTCTGAAAGAAAACACTAGAAACAATCCCTGCTTATGTCAGAAAGCTGTCCATGTGCGCAGATACCAAACAGAGGGAGTGAAGCCAGAAAGTCAGTGGGAAAGCAACCATTTTAGGAGAATGAGGTCAGATGACAAACGTCACCTCAGAGTGAAGGAATGTCACAGTTCTTAACAGTGCAAGAGGTCAGTGAATTACCTATGTGGTTTGCTCTGACTGAAGCCACAAGTTCCTCTCTGTAGCCATGCCATCATTAACTTAAAGCAGCAATAGTCTTTGCTTGCCAGAGCTTATATGTAGTGTGAGGGAGATCCTTAAGCAAAACTGTAAAATAAGTTAGGGCAATCTCCTGTACATTTCTTTTTCTCGGTTATCTTTATCCCTGTTTTGTTGTACAAGCTTCCACTTACCCACTTTACAAGGTATTTGAGGGCGTCAGATTTTCTTTCCTCTCCTCCACCTGAACTTACTTTCCAAAAAGCATGTGTACAGTTAAGGCTAAACAATTTAGATAGCTAAAAACATTATATCTCCCACAATTACTTATATCTTCATATGAATACATTATATTTATTTATGCCTAGTTACGTCCTTGCAAATTGCCAACCAATCATGGGGAATATATTTTTTCAAGCAATGGGAATTTATAGTACTTCTTGGCACAGATATGAGACTAGCTGTCTCCTTGCACAAATTTCGCAAGACAATTGAACCATCGAGGCCTAGAAGTCATTCACAGAGAAGCCATGGACAAGGTTGGTTGCATGATTTATTCGGTAGGTATCCCCTCCCCTTAGTTCTCATAGTACCCAAGTTTGCATTTATCTAGTATTTTTCACACCATTTGTGCTGATCATTTATGTTTCAGTTTCTCCCCTTCCCCCACCGGAGTCCGTCTCCTTGGTTCAAGTGACTCTCTTATCTCACCCTCCCGAGTAGCTGGGATTACAGGCATAAACCACCACGCTGGACTAATTTTTGTACCTTTTTTTTTTTTTTT
>NW_012115322.1:1953453-2012920 GCF_000951035.1 Colobus angolensis palliatus | reverse complement strand
TTTGAGATACAGTTTCTACCGCCCAGGCTAGAGTGCGGTGGCACAATCTTAGCTTACTGCAACCTTCGTCTCCCCGGTGCAAGTGATTCTCGTGCCTCAGCCTCCCAAGTAGCTGGGATTACTGGCATAAACCACCATACTGGACTAATTTTGTATTTTTAGTAGAAACAGGGTTTCACCATGTTGGCCAGGCTGGTCTCAAACTCCTGGCCTCAAGTGACCCACCAACCCTGGCCTCCCAAAGTGCTGAGATTACAGGCATGAGACACTGTGCCTGGTCAGAAACCAAGTCTTTCTTGATCATCACCATTCAGGTACATAACTAGTACTCAAAAAGATACATGCTGAAAAAGTGAACTCAAGTGACACATATACAAGATCCAGGAAAGAAAAAGAAAGGAAATTTACCTTCCCTGCCTCTATAATTCACATTACCTTACCCACCCACCTCCAACAATAGCTCATGGTATGAGCAAACGATTGGTAACCACGGTTATGTAAGAAAAATGAAAAAGAAGGGGAAAGAACTAAAATGATATAGACATACTAAAAATTTAGAATAATTTGCATCTAATAGGTATAAAAATTTGTAACATTGAGTTTGCATAATTGTTGAGGTTTTTTTTTTAACTTTTCATGTTTTTTAAAATTTACCCTAGTTACCGTGATAAATTGGTAACTAAGGAGTTAATAATAAAGTGATGAAAAGGCTGTGGCATGGTTTTTTGCAGAGACTGCATTATTGCACACCCATTTTCGACAAGGCAATTTCCCCACAATAACTGTAGTTTCACTGTATAATTATCTCAACCACTGATATTTCTTTAGAACTATAAGAAAGCCAAGTGCTACGTAAACAGGCCTGCTTGTTCACTGCAGATGGACCAGTCTATCTGTAAAAGCAAGTACTCTAAAAGAACGCTCCATGAACGCAAATGAGTCAGCTCTTGGTCCCTTCAAATCAATCCTTTTCTTAATCCAAGCTTTGATTTGTTGTTGCTCCTTTGGTTTAAATCAGATAATGTAAGGATTGGAGCTAAAGTAAAATAATAGAAATCATAAGTATTTTATTATTATGTTGCTTGCAATGTTATCATTTTGTCAGAGCTATGAAACTACCTTCATTTTAAGGCATGTGTTCTACAGTTTACCCCTCAGATAGGGCTTAAACTATTAGTATAGATAGAGAAGGAATATAAAGGGTTCCTGTGATTTGGATGTAGTATGCCCCTGCCAGAACTCATGTCGAAATTTGATTCCTAAATGTAGCAGCATTGAGAGGTGGGGCCTAGTGGGAGGTGAACCATAGGGGCAGATTTTTCATGGATAGGTTAGTGTCATCTCACGGGAATGAGTTTTCACTCTCACAGAACTAGATCGGTTACCACAAGAGCAGATTGTTTCTTGTGTTTGCTTTCTTTATGCACCCACTCACCTTTCCATGTCTCTACCATGTCTTGACACAGCACGTGGCCCTCACCAGAAGCTGAGCAAATGCCAGTGCCATGATCTCGGACTTCCCAGTCATCAGAATTGTGAGCTTAAAAAAACAGAAACAAAAACAAAAACAAACCGTTTTCTTTATAAATTACCCAGCCTTTGGTATTCTGTTATAGTATCATGAAATGGACTAAAACAGGAGTAAAGGACATATATGTAAAGGATTTTTTTTCTCTTTGACTGTAGAAATTTACTAGATCCATATGGGACTAGAGTATATATATGCATATACATATATATGTGTGTGTATACATACTCTAAAATAAAAAGATATATTTATATAATATTTATAGTATCTACATGCTATAAAATGCATCCATTTGAAGTATACAATTCAATGACTTTTAATAAATTTACAGAGTCCTGTAACCATTACCAAAATCCAGTTTGAGAACATTTGATTTCTCTGAAAAGCTCCCTCATATTCATTTGCAGCCACCACCCCACTGTTTCTACTCCCAATGCAGGCAAACACTAATCTGCTTTCTGTCTCTGTAGGTTTGCCTTTCTGGACATATCATCTATGGGATGTTTATTGAATCACACAATATGTCCTGTTTTGCATATGGCTTCTTTCACTTAAAATTTATCCATATTATAACATGCATCAGTTACCTATTCTTTTTTTTGTTGCTAAATAGTATTCAGTTACAGGTATATATCATTTTTAATCCATTAACAATTTGATGGGTGTTTAGATTATTTCCCACTTTCGTCTATGGTGAATAATGCTGCCATGAACATTTGCATACCAATCTTTGTGTGGATATATGCTTTCATTTCTCTTGGGTAGATTCCCAGCAATGGAATTGCTGGGTCACACAGTAAATTTAAATTTTTGAAAACTGACAAACTGTTTTCCAAAGCAGTTCCCCCATTTTAAATTCACACCAGCAATACATGAAAATTCCAGTTTCTCCATATCCTCACCAACACTTGTTACTGTCTTTTTTATTATAGCCATTCTAGTGGATGTGAAATGATATCCCACCAAAATTTAATTTGCTTTCCCTAATGACTAAGGACTTTGAACATCTTTTCATGTGCTTATTAGCAATTCCTGTATCTTCTTTTGTTCATTGGTTTTGTTTTTGTTTGTTTGTTTGTTTGTTTTTTGAGATGCAGTTTCGCTCTTGCTGCCCAAGCTGGAGTGCAATGGCACGATCTTGGCTCACTGCAACCTCCACCTCCTGGGTTCAAGCGATTCTTCTGCCTCGGCCTCCCTAGTAGCTGGGATTACAGGTGCCTGTAACCACATCCAGCTAATTTTTTGTATTTTTAGTAGAAACAGGGTTTCACTATGTTGGCCAGGCTGGTCTCGAACTCCTGACCTCAGGCGATCCACCCGCCTCAGTCTCCCAAAGAGCTGGGATTACCAGCATGAGCTACCGCACCTGGCTCATTGGTTTTTTTAACATGAAGTTTTCAACATTGAATTTTAGAAGTACAAAAATATTTTATAATTGTATGGCCTAACCTCTTTATCTTAGAAGAGAAATGAACACTAGAGATACAAACAGGTTTGCTCAAGGCACAAAAGCAAACTGATGGTAAATTGGCATTTTAATTTCCTAACTCTGAATTCAGTTAAATTCAAATTCACTTCGCCGGCAGTAATTAAGTTATTCTCTAATATAGTTATTAGTGGAAAGAAACTAATGAAAAGCCAAAATCGTAGATTCCTTGGGAACAAAAATCATGTGTTCCTTATCTCTGTGACCCTCTTTGCACCTACCGTAGTCCCTTCTCCATTGTCGGCACTTAAGGAATGTCTGCTTAAATAAAAAGGCATCAGTGAAGGCTCAGTCCAGTCAGAATTATATAACAGTCAAGTGCAATGATAGTCCTTGACTATATCGAGTATACTCTGGGTTTCCTATCATTATACAGCCTTCAAAAAATTGTTTTAATTACTGTGGACACCAGCCATCATAAACCTACTATCTCAAAGTGGTAAATCCTTTGAGCATCTACCTCAGCATTATCCAGCATGTATTCCGAATACAGATGCCCAGGTCTTATTCCAGACTAACTGAATCTAAATCCTTGAAGGCAAGACCTGGGGAGTCTACATTTTTCAAATACCTCCAGAAACACTTAAGCATCAAAAGAAAAAAAGAAACGAAAGCCACTGATGCAACAGATTCTGTGCAGCACATCATAGGATTATTTACTTGAAAGCATTAGGTAGAACAAGGACTGGTGATTTAGAAGGGATTCTAATCATGGAAAACTAAAAGAATGTCCCAATTGTTGAACTACCTCATGAACGACTAATGGTATACACAACCTCTTAGGAAGTCTTTAAGAAGTTGGGATCAATAATCCATATTGATTTTACAAAAGCATTAAGGAACAAAACACTCCTTGATTGTCACAGACACCATTGCAAAAGGCATTAATGGGCTCTCTGCTGCATCTCACAGAGCTGCCAACACCAAGCTCTGCTCTAGTTATTTGGAACAGAAGATTTTATAGGTAACATCCATCTTGATAACATGTCTGCATTTGCTTTAATTGGATTTCAGAAACTTGTACCACAACCATATCTAAGCAGTCACTGTTGCAATGTATCACCTCCAGCAAAAAATTAGGCATAAAAGAAAAGTGTAAATGATTAAGAATGAACTAAAGCAAATGCTCAGAGAAGATGGATAAACAAGACTAGTAGAATTTCTGTTTCTCGACTTGCTGCTTCTCATCCAATCACTGTCATCAGTATCATTAATGAGGCATTATGTGAATGTCAATTGACCATTTGTATAGACTTGCTCAAACTAGAACTTCCTCTACTCCTTTTCATGGCTGGTACCGCAACTAAAATAAGTGCCCCTGCACCCAACCCTGCAATCCACTCCTCTTCATGTATGTAGTAGATTGTTTTCCAAAGGTAGACACTAAAATATTTCCCATCCCACCTGCTGTTCCACAGTGTGACCCTGCCACCTCCCCTCGCCCCCCATTTAAGGTTGGAGTCTATTTTTCAACCTCTTCTTGAATTTAGGTGAACTCTGAGACTAATTACACAAGAAGTGACACCGTACCACCGTCAGAATCATCCTTAACTATTTCGACAACTTTTGCTTTGTGACTTTTGGAAGCCAGACATCATGTAAAAAGTATGACCACCCTGAGCAACAATTTTTTGGGAAATCCAAGCCACCTGGAGAGGGCCTAGAAGATGAGACCCCAAGAGAAAGAGGCCAACACCGCTGAGACACTGGATGTGCCAGTGTGGTAGACATCTTGGAGGTAGATCCTCCCCATCCCCCATCCCAGCGAATGCTGTGATTGGAGCTCATCACCCAGCCAAACTCTCTCCACATTCCTGACCTACAAAATCAAAGAGCAAGAGAAAACGGTTGTTTTTTTTGTTTTGTTTTGTTTTTTTTTTTTTGAGACGGAGTCTCGCTCTGTCGCCCGGGCTGGAGTGCAGTGGCCGGATCTCAGCTCACTGCAAGCTCCGCCTCCCGGGTTCCCGCCATTCTCCTGCCTCAGCCTCCCGTGTGGCTGGGACTACAGGCGCCCACCACCTCGCCCGGCTAGTTTTTTGTATTTTTTTTTAGTAGAGACGGGGTTTCGTTTTAAGGCACTAAATTGGGGATGGCTTATTATATATATAAGAATAGATAACTGAAACAAAACATTGAATAGTGCTTTAGCTTATTTACCTTATGTATTTGTTTACTTACTTGTCTGTCTGAATGTAGGCTTCATCAGGCCATGGCGTTTTCTGTCTTCCTCTCCATTGTGTATGCAGTTCCTGGAATAAAGTAAGTGTTCAATAAATATCTGTTAAATTATTATTGAATTCATTTTTGTCACTGGAGAGTCTACAGGCAAGCAATAATGTACTCCGGTTGATACCAGTACGTTGTGGGACTGTATATTATATCAGTTCTTCTTTCATTTTTATTGGAGGCATTCATCTTTATGAGGAAATACATGTCATGAGAAGTCCAGAAAACATAGGGACAAATGTCACATCATCACACTGATTAACCCATTTATGCCAGAGGTTGCAAATTTTTTGTGTGAAAAATCAGACCTTAGCGATGACCTTTAGCAGTAGGATATAAATAACTCCACAAGCTTAGTGTTCCAATAATGGAACACTAGGCAAATGGATTAAATGCAATTTTCAAAAGCAGACCAAGAGACACATTTCATCTGGGGCCACCAACATTTCATTTCTAGTACAACTCCTGTGCTCCCACAAGGGTCACAAAGTAAACAAACCAATATTTACTCTCTGATCAGAGCAATTGCTGATACAGGGCCATACAAAAGGAATGAACTTAAGAAATTACTTGGAGAGGGAGTATGGCTTTCAAGGATAAGAAAGGATACGCTGTATCAGAAATACCAGTAAGAGCTTGGATTCACAGTTTTATACGTTTTCAAGGTCCTCAAAGTTCTTCACTAAGGATTTGATTATCCCAGCATAGTACTGAATATAATTTTCCTCATTGAAAGACTGATATCAAAATCTATTCATCTCCTCCTTAATGTACAATAAAACCTTGAGAATTTCAGCAGTTTTGTGCCTGCTAGCACATTGGAGTGCTTATAAACTTGCAATTGGAGCCCTTCCTAGAAAGCATATTTATACACCAAATATATGTTTTTAAAAACAATTTCTCTGCTTCTATAAGTAACATAATAGTAATAGACATATAGTTTCTCCAATTATTTTGTCTACAAATTAACTTAGAACATTAAGCAGCAAGGTTACCCTCATTTTACCAAAGAAGCAAAGTCTGTTTCCTCCAAAATGTCAGAAGTTCATTTTCCCTAGCTCAGGGTACCAAGCAATAACAAACCTATGTCGTTCCATGCTCTGCACAGATGTCATTGGTAGATGAATGTGCATGTCTTATATAGAGCCATTAGCCCTAGAAAAAAAGATTGATAATAGCAATGAGAATGTTAGCGAGCCTTTGTTTGCCCTTCCCTGTTTTATATGAGGTTTTCTTCATGCTTTTCCCTTTTCTTACAGAGCATTGTAAATGCATTTGCCATTTGGTGATGTTGTCAAGGATTTTTCAGATTTTCTTTACATAGATGCTATTCATCTATTCCCATAAGTGTCTGTGAAACTGACATTCTAATATAAGATTTGGTTTCTAAAGTTGTACAGGATGACCACAAATAGAAATTTACATTAACATGTTAAAATTTCCTGCCTCAATATTTTATCTGTATTCATTAATTTATTTACCTCAATATCTCAGTTTTAAAACACACCATCCTTAATGCAGGGTGCAAACCATTATACATGTTAAATGAGTCAAATTGCACCCTCTGCCAATATCAGTATGATACCCATCCTCCCACTACACCCACCATCACTAACACCCACAGCCTAAACAATCACTCTTGGTTCCCAGCTGGGGCTTGCAAACAGAGATTCTTGTTGCTGGCACTTGTATAAAATGAAACTATTAAGGAGTAAAATACCTGAGATGCTTCTAATTGCAGAAAGATGGCTGGGTTGTTAGCAAGAGAGTCTGATGCTCATGTTGATCACAGTTTTTAAAAGTATAGTCATGCACCATGTAACAGTTCCATCAGTGATGGACTGCATATAAAACAGTGGTCTCAGAAGATTATAATGGAGCATACACAGAAACCTGATATATGGTACTTGATATTGGCATTTCAGGTCAAGTAGGGGAAATGATTGATATTCAATAATGGTGCTGGGATATTTGGTTTTCACATGAAAAATATATATACCATTTAGGTTGGTAAGTACACTCTATGAGGTTCACACAACGAAATTGCCTAACACATTTCTCCGAACATATCCCTGTCACTAAGCAACACAGAAGTGTACTCTTTTTCCCCCTTAAAGTAATATCATGACATGATGGTTACTGAATTTGTCTGCTCAGGCTATAGTAATAAAATGCCATGGACTGGATGACTTAAACAAAATGAATTTGTTTCTCATAGGTCTGGAGGCCAGAAAGTCCAAGATCAATGTGCTGGGTGATTCAGTGTCAGGTAAAGGCTCTCTTCCTGACCTGTAGACAGCCACTTTCTCATTGTGTCTTCACATGGCAGAGACAGAGAGAGAACAAGCTCTCTGGTGTCTCTTTATAAAACATGATCCCATCACTAGGGTCTAACCACATGACCTCATCTAAATCTAGTTACCCCCAAAAGGCTCCATCTCTAAATACCATCCCATCAGGAGTTAGGATGTCAACCTATGGATGGAGAGTAAGGGGAGAGAATAACTTGGTCCATGGCAGTAATTAAGACCATGATGAAAATTCAGGAACAAAGCAAGGCTAAGAGACCATTAGAGGAACTAGTAAATAGTGTTCTCATATTTTATAATAGCTCCTGTGCCCAACTATATACTGTCTACAGACTTATTCTCCTTGAAAGCAAAATGTAGTATCTATGCTTCTATAAAATGGGAGAGCAGTTTTCAGCTTGTATTTGAAAGTTTGAAAAGTTCTACCAAAATAAGCACAATGTAATTTCTTCTTACCCTGCCACCAAGGGACCAAATAAAAGAGGCAGTCAACCAGGTAAACAGTGTACTCTCAGTAAAGACACAGAAAGCTACAAAGCTGTAGGAAAGAAAAAGAAGTCACTTCCAGGGCAACTTAACCAGCAGCAGAGATTTCACAGAAGCCCTTACTCAGAAGCAGAGACTCTTGACTTCAGAACTTATCTGCATCTTAAACACAGAAGAGAAAAACATTAATACATTGTGGGAGACCAGAATATGCCACCCCAAAATATGAAGGATTGTTATGCTGAATTAAGAACAAGCAGATGCAGAACAGCTCTCTGCCCTCCCTCTATTTGCTGAAAAGCAGGAAGCAGATTTACAAAGATAGAAGGTATCCTGACCCCCTTCTCTAGCAGGGAGAGAAAAAAATTAACCACTGAAGACAGCTTTGGACACATGTCAGCCTGGAGATGAGATCAGAGGAATCTACATTAACAAGCTTTACTAACTTACCTTTATCTGCTTTCCCACCATTTGCTGCCACTGGAGATTCAAAGTCCTCTCTTTTGTCTCGTCACTTCTCTAAAATGTCACTGTTCTTTGTTGAAGATGTATATAATCTGGAATTCAAAACCACTTCTTTAAGACTTTTCATCTCTTGTGTGTTTCCCATGTTACTTATAAAATATACATGTTAATACATTTCTGTTTGTTTTTCTCTTATTAATCTGTCTGTTGCTACAGGGTTCCATTTCAACAAAGAACTTATGAGAGTTGAAGAAAATATTTTTTTTTCCTAGAACCTCAGAGTAGGATCCATAGAACCTAAAAATTTAAGAAAATTAGACTGGTTTAGAACAGAAATTATTCCCTTAACTATACCTGATTACATATGTTTACCAACGTCTACTAATGGGGCATCAGAAATTAATATCGCACTTCCAATTTTTATCAACATTTATGTATTATAATAACATAATTTTCGTTCTACAAAATGGCTTCTCAGTCAATCCTTTTTATAATTTTCATAAAGTCATGAAGTTTTAAAACCCTCTAGATATTAAATGTCCAAGCTGAGAAGGTTAAGTAAGTGATATGTTTTAGAATTGCTGTACTCACAAAGATTATTTGTATCTCCCAAGAACTTGGTACCTCTCATTTGCAATGCTGAAATTAGTTTATGAGTCATTGGTGCTAGCTTAGTTCACATAAATCTATACAAGAACAAAGATCATAGATGGCAAATTATTGTCTACTCCCCCTCAATGTACAAATCCAATTGAAACCCTACCCATCAGACGCAAAAAAGAGACAGATGCCACCTAGTGTCTGATAGCCTCAAGTGCATCCCAATTCTACTCGGTGTCTAGTTCCATTTTGGGATTATCCAGATATAGCTACGTCAAAAGTTCCTGTGATATGTTATATGCAAAGAACACTCAACACATTCTGGTGCTAGTTTTCCTATTAACTAGATGTATCATGTTGGGCAAGACCCCCATGTGTCTTGAATTAGTTGCTCTCCATGACCTCTTATAAGTAATAGACTCTGATTTCAGTTCTGACTAATGCAAAGCCACCTGTGGAAATCTAACCTTTTTACACTGAAATCTTGAGATAGAGCAGAACCAAATTCCAGAAAACCAAACAACATTTTCCAGGGCTAACCTGTGATGTACATTGATTGCACTCTGGAAAGGAGAATGTTTTCTGTATAAATGCAGTACAAACATGAAATTGAGACACAAGTGCACATTACATCACCCCAAGCAATGATTTATCATCAGGTATAGCAAGAAAAAAACTAAATAAAGTCAAGGTGACCA
This sequence comes from Colobus angolensis palliatus, assembly GCF_000951035.1. Taxonomy (NCBI): domain Eukaryota; kingdom Metazoa; phylum Chordata; class Mammalia; order Primates; family Cercopithecidae; genus Colobus; species Colobus angolensis. The sequence goes on along the minus strand of NW_012115322.1, from coordinate 2,003,122 downwards.
AAACTCTTGGTTTTCAAATGACCTCTAACAATTCACTATGCAAAGTATGATAGCTGCTCAGACTTTGTCTTATAGTTTAAAATAGTTAAGAAAAATGTTCTCCAGTTTTATGTATTAACAGGTTCTGTAAAATTTCTTTTTAACTAGACCACATAACAAAATCTTTCCCAAAAGAAAAATGAATGGAAAATACAGCAAAACATGGCAACTGCTAAATCTTGTTTCTTACCCCTTTAATTCTTTGTATCATGTTCTATTCTCAAATGATTTTAGTAACCTAGAAGGTAGTCAGGCCCGTGTGCAGTGGTTCATATAGACAGATGACAGTGTCATACACAGGAAATCTGTCCATGTTCTAAGAGATCTGCAATTGATCTAGCCTGCTTGGTGAAGGTATTTCTAACCTGCTACTTAGTCTATAAGATTCAGGTGAACAGTATTTGCAACTCTGACATTGAGAAGTATGAACACAGATTCATTCCATGTGTACTAACACTGTAAAATGTGACAAATCATTTGCACTAACCATGCAGAAAGTCTGTCCACAAACCCATAGAGGACACTTGGTGTTTTGTGCATCTTCTTTCCCTGACGGTGCTTTTCAGCCTGGAAAGTCATTCCTACTAACTTGAAACAACTCAAGACAAGTCCTTCAGCCTGACCACAAGCCAAGCTTATCTTGATGAAGACTGAGCTTCTCTGCCTGCCAGTTTCATCCCATATGTCAATTACGGAAAGCTGCTTATTATGTTTTTTCCACCCTTATCTGTCTAATGTGGAGGACGATCTCTTCAGGCAACCAAAGCAGATTCTGTCATCTCTGAAGGCTTAAGAGCTGCTAAACAGTTACCTCTCCCTGCCTCCTGGCTCTGAATTTTCCTGGTGTCAATCATCAGCTCTTCTCCAAGAGCAGGCTTCAGATCCAGCTCTTCCATGTCATTCCACCCTTAATCCCATCTAGGATCAATTACGTCTCTAAAAATGAGAGATGTTTTCATCTCTTTGAAATGGCTTAGATACCAAATGGACTTGATGGCAGAGGGGCTAATGTTCCTGATAGGGCACCTTCCTTCAATTTTCTGACTCTCCCTGAAGGCCAGTGTCTGTGAACTCCAATGGACTTGTGAGCTATTTGTTGAGTGCCAACCGTACACGGTACTCTACACAATAAATCTCTGTGTTTCCTAAAAGCCAATTATCAGATCATTCTTCAGCGATCTAAAACTGAGTTATCTTTAGTTTTTCCTTCAAGCTAAATAGGCCAAGTATTTTACATTCATTTTCCTCTGCCTGTTCTATTTTCCTCTAGTTCCCTTTAGGTCTTCTTCTATCTTGTCAATGAACAGTGCACATTCTGCCAACAAATACACTTGGGCACAAACTGAAAATAAGATAATTTGTCACTTCCAAATATTTTGTTTCTGCATAGCAACAGCATCATCCTTATTTCATGAGCCACAGCAGAAATTTGCCAACACCTGGTAAGTTTTTTATTTCTTTCATGTGGTGCTTAGTCATTGTCCTTTCTATCTTTGTATTTGGGCTTTTGGTCCCACTACATGTTGGAAATGTCGCTCTTATTTTCTTGTCTTCCTTGACAATATATCCGGTGGGGGTGGCCTCTTACCTGACCTGGGATATTATAAAGGACATAGGGTAGCATCTGTAACCCTTTCAGATGTTCTCATTTATGATTACATGACTTGAATAATCTATAAGGTGATTTTGTTGAAAAGACTTAGAGGATGATACTGTAATTCTTACATGTAGAGCACTTTGAAGGACTTTCACATACATAACCCATTTCATTCTCATAGCCTTACTTTGATGTAGGCTAAGCAAGGTAACATATTATTGTCCACTTTTTACAAATGCAAAAACCGAGGCTTAGAGCAATTGATGACTTGCCTGTTGTCACATTATTAGTAGAAATGCCAGTCACAACAAAAATCCAAGCTTTCTGATTGTCTATCCAAGAGTCACTTTTCTACACCAGGTTTTTCATTCTTCAGTAGGAGCCATAAGGACTTCTGAGAGCCACTCAGGGACCTGCTACAAAGAAGGAGGCCACATGGCCAGGGCTTTATGTCCCAGCCCCTGTTTCAATCAGGGCAGGTTGACACGTATCTGTTTTATCAATTGAGTTTCTGTTTAATCTTTACTGTATAAAATTTCTGCTTAGAAACATATGCATTGTTTGAATACTCAGCACCATGCTAAAAAGAACATCAAGGGAGTAGAAGCCATGAAGGACAGGTGGGTACAAAAAAGAATAAACAAGCTAAGACATGAGTAAATTGAGGATCACCAAATATATAGTCAGCTCCAAGTGGCATCTCTGTCTAACAGCAGACCTGCACATGAGTAGATGTTAACCCCTCAGAGAATAGTAAAAGGGCAGCAGACATTGTTTTTATTCTTAGTCAATATGAAATCTGTAGAGAAAATGGAATGGCTCTATAGAAAAATGCACAGACACATACAACTCAATTACATTAACACCTATGTAACAATAACAGTTCAGCAACCCCTAGCGTTGGCTGCTGCAGCCAACACAAAACCTCATACCCCTTGCTCACTCTGCCCTCATTCTCCCTTGCTGAGCCCTTATTCATGTCCAAAGCCCAAACTTCTCATAAATCCTTATCTTTTCTTAGAAAAAAAGGAAGAAAATACCCTGAAAAACAAAGCTTCAAGGAAGTAAGTGCATGCTGCCTCTCCTAAGGGATGTAGCATTTTAAAAAGAGGACTCTACCAAGGGAAAGGCTAAGGTTGAAGGGAAAAATATGAATGGTTAATGGTCCAAGTCAAACTTTGATGAAGGACGTAATTTATTGATTCATTTATTTTTAATTTTTGAGAGACAGAGTCTTGTTCTGTTGCCCAGGCTGGAGTGCAATGGCACCATCATACCTCACAACAGACTCAAACTCCCGGCCTCAGGCGATCCAAGGAGGTAATTTAGAATAGGAGTTCTCCCTGGGATGCTTCATGTCTGTCCACAAAGACACACAAACATCCCCTGGCATACGACCACCCCGTCTGGGAGCCCAGGCAAATCTATGGTGAAGCAAATGGAGCATAAGTCTTAGAGCCGCTTAACACCCGAGACCTCCAGCCACAGCCCTGGGAGAGGTGCTGCAATGTGTTTTTTCAAAATTGGCAACAGTGAGGTTGTTTGTTTGTTTTTAGCTGTAATTGTTTAAGCTACTGGATCTTCCCATTCTGACTTCTCCATCACACTTGTCTGTCATGTCAGGCAGCATTAGAGTGGCTACAGGCATTATTGGAATCCTGCTAAGAAGCTGAGTTAAGGTATATTTAATTTGGTTCGGAGGATATATTTATGTGGTTTACAGCTGTTTCTTTATATAATTAAATTATTCCTTGCTGTCTGTCCCATTGTGGGAATGACTTCCAGAAACATTTGTATTATCAACTACACCATACTATGAAGGACCAGTACAGAGGTCACTTTGAAATACATTTGTCTCATACAGCACCCAGCTCTAGAAGTATGTGGGCAATAGAGAAGAAACAAATTTTTAATTGTATAGAACCAAAAGCTAGACTATGGAGAATTCTTCAAACCACCAGACTGGTAAAAGTCTAAGTAGAGGATTCATTTATCATTCTTATCATAACGGAAGTTCTCATCTACTGGGGAAGACTCACTAATGCCATATGGTTACAGATAAACTATGTTGTTTTCTGGAAATTATGTGAAACTGAATTTTTCAAAACTCCTGTGTTTATTTTATTATTTTATTTTTGAGGGACGGTCCCGCTCTGTCCCCTAGGCGAGAGTGCAGTAGGGGCAATCGTAGCCCACTGCAGCTTCCAACTGCTGAGCCCAAGCGACCCTCCCTGCTTGGCCTCCCAAAGTGCTAAGATTACAGGCGTGAGCTGCTGCACCCAGCCGTAGAGTTCTGTGTTTAAAGGTCAACAGTGCTACATAGTCGTGCATTTGCGTGCAAACTTAGGCACCCCAACTATTGAAAATAACAAACAGATTTCAGTCAACCATATTAGACGAAACACTGAATTGTCTTTGTATTCTTTACATAGAAAATATTACAAAATAATTTCACATAAAAAAGCAACACAAAACTCAACAGCCAAAAATATAAAGAAAGGGATATTCTCAAGATGTGTCAGACAGTTATAATTTAATATATCAAGGCATTTTTCAGATATAATGATATTTGTAGTATTTGTCAATTTTATAAAATTTATAATTTGTTTAATCTCTCTTCTCATTCCAAATAAACACCATCTTTGGTCCTTGTTTTATATTTTTAATCATCTATTATTTTTCTTTAAAAGGATTCCAAAATTGAATAAACTTCTGGCCTACAAACCTTGGATTTTCTTTTGCTGAGAGTGACATTTGAGGTGAATTATGCTTGGAAAATTTTGTCCTCACAGCTACTCAATGTAAACTTCTTAAACTCAGTAAAGATCAAATGTGATTATTTCCTTTCCTGTCCAAATTTTCTATATGCTTGTGAATTCTCTTTCAGTACATCACTTAAAGCAAAACTGAAGGATTCTTCATAATTTTTAGTACTCTCTTCATCTTCTAGAAAAAGATGAATCATGGTTATAATTTTTATTTTTACCACTGCCCTTTGTTCAGCCCCACAAATGATTTAAAAAGCATAATCATTCTTGCAAAAAAAATTCAGAATCATTGCCAAATGAAAATGATTCATTCTGTACCAAAAAAGAAAAAACAATGCACTATTAACAATAAAAGCTTTGCAAGCATAAAAGTTGTGAATCCATTTCTCAAAAATCTATTTCACAAGACTATTCATGCCTTTCATTTAAGGAAGCAATACTCATATATTTTAAGTTTGCACATGCATATAATTTACTAAATTTAAATCAAATATAATATAATGTATCTACAACACAGTGTCTAAGTATGAAAGTCGGTATTTTAATATAATTGCCCATTTATATTAAAAGCCTCTTATAAAAATCTTTTCCCCTCCTGAAATATCTTTTTTCCCAATGAGAATAATAGTCATAATTACAGAGTAGTAACACATGACAGATAATGTTCCAATTTTAGAAAATTAGCTCTTTCTTAGCCTTGCAATGAAACCCCTTTTATCTGACTTTGGTATCGGTGTCATATGGAATAAGGGTATTATTTGGCTTTTCAGAGTAAAGAGTCACCTAGTAAAGAACTCTCTTGGACAAAATTCTTATATTAACTAACACTGACAACACTCAAAGAAAACCAGGATAACCGAAAAGAATGGTTTTGTTCAACCTGAAACAGTTGTTTAAAATTACATTTAAAGCCATTTTTTTAAGTTAAAATCCAGTTTAATATTCTCAGCACATTGAGTTTTTCTTCTGGTAAACCTGAATGTCCAGGGAACCATTTCCAAATGAGTCTTGACATTGTGGAAGTCTAGTACTATATCCACTCTGTTCAATTAATGCTTCAAAATTTAGTCTTCAACTCCCCAAGCCAGAATATCTAGAACATTCAAATAGTCAATAATAACAATATAGTGAAGAGTACTGGCCAATATGTCTATGTCCAAGCCTACCGCTGTCCAACCACAATGTACTGGTCTCTAAAGTGGGAAGTAGGAGGATGGCATAAACAAGGTTTTTGTTTTGTTTTTAAGACTTACTTTTTGGGTAACCATCTTTAATTCTCCCCATAACCCCAAAAGGTGATTATTATTTTCTCCATTTTACAAATGAGGTGAGACTCAGAATGGGAGGAAAACAGGTAGAAGTTTCCAATTCTTACGACTGCCAGAGATTTTGCTGGTTATTGTGCTTACTATTTAAAAATAACTCTGCCAGATCTTTACTCTTCAGTATAGGAAAGTTGGTCTCAGAAAGTCTAAGCTGCATTGCTAAGAAGTGGCAAATATGGGGCCGGGCGCGGTGGCTCACGCCTGTAATCCCGGCACTTTGGGAGGCCGAGGTGGGCGGATCACGAGGTCAGGAGATTGAGACCGTCCTGGTTAACACAGTGAAACCCCGTCTCTACTAAAGATACAAAAATTAACCGGGCGTGGTGGCGGGCGCCTGTTGTCCCAGCTACTCAGGAGGCTGAGGCAGGAAAATGGCATGAACCCGGGAGGCGGAGTTTGCAGTCAGCTGAGATCGCGCCATTGCCCTCCAGCCAGGGAGATAGGGCAAGACTGTCTCAAAACAAAACAAACAAACAAACAAAAAAGCAAATATGTCTGAATCAAGGTTGCCTTGACTATAAGCCTTGTGTTTCTTCTGCAAAGCTGCTTCTTGAATCAGTTTTTCTCTTAGCTCTTTCCAGTCAGATAAATGGACCAATGAAAGTGAGTGAGCTGCCTAACCTTCAAAAATACTTCAGTGTTCCCCCAAGAAAAGCACCAATTCCACTTGTGAGGAGATGTCTCCCTGAGCATTTCCATCAACCTAAAGGCAGGTTGGAAGAAAGAAAATTACTAACAGGCTCCAACTTCAAGTTCTGTGGGCCCAGAGAAATTGTAGCTATCATTTTGGAACAAGAACTATAGCATGAACTCTGTTCATAAGAGTCATTCATCTTTAAAAATATCACTACTGTAAGTCTGAAAGGAATGCTTTGAAACATAAAAGCCTGGATAACATGAAGGTGAATAGCCGTCAAAATTAACATCAAAGTGCTTAGCACTTTCACTGAATGAACTGATTCAGCCGTACTAGAATTTTTTGTTGTTGTTTTGTTTTGTTTTGAGACAGGTTCTTGCTCTATTGCCCAGGCTGAAGTGTAGTGGCACCATCTTGGCTCACTGCAATTTCTGCCTCCCAGCTCAAGCAATCTTCCTGCCTCAGCCTCCTGAGCAATCCTCCCTCCTCAGCTTCTTGAGTAGCTACAACCACAGGCTTGTACCACTATGCCCAGCTAATTTTTTTGTATTTTTTGTAGAGACAGGGTTTTGCCATGTTGCACAGGCTGAGCTCAAGCAGTCTTCCAGCCTCAGCCTTCAAAATGTGAGAATTACAGGTGTGAGCCACTGTGCCTGGCCAAATACGTTTCTAAATCAAGAAAAATTTCTAAAAACTTTTCCAGATAATAGTCTTGCTTTAAAAACTGAGACATACTTCTTTCCAAGGTCAAGAAGATTCAGTGGCAGCCCCAGAGACCAGACGTGGACCAGACATCTGCCTCACCCACAGTGTAGACCAGATGTCTGAGCAACCCAAAGAAAGAACTAAGGCCTGGTACACAGCTGATTGTCTGTGAAGAAGAACAAGATTAAATCCCACTCTCAACAGTTTGTTAAAATATGACAACAGTTTGAAAATTAGTCAGAAGGGCCATTAAAAAGGAACTCACAGATATCTTTTTGGCCCCAAGAATAAAAATAAAGGCTAAGCCAAAAAGAATATTTGAGATATAAGCAATTTAGGGAAAGAATTGTTGCACCAGCCCTAATACAAATGCACAAGCAAAAAAGTTGAATGTTTTATTTATAATCAAAACACAGGGATTTATCAAAAAGAGTCACTTTTTTGGATACTGAGATTCATTTGAATAATTAAATATCCCCTCCTCTTTGACAGCAGAGAGCAACTGCTGTTTCACTACAGCATGAAATGTAATGTAAGAAGGACTTAATTATCAGGTGAATATCATTTCTCCCAAATGAATCTGCAATAGGGAAATACACATAAAATTTTGTCACGTACCACTATCTCATAGACTGTGGGCAAATTTCTGAAACATTAATTTGTCCTTAACCACATGAATGAATCAACATATTGAGAGCCCTGTCCTAAGACGGAAAAATAAAATTCTACATATCTTTTGCCTGTTTGATTATAATATCTTACTAGCAGCACCTGCCATAGCATCTGTTCTCTGACAATAATTAAAAAAAAAAAATCCAGGTTTGTTCTTTGTATTTTTCCTTTAGTTTCAGCTGCTCCCTGAGCCATAAAGCCTGAGATAAATCAGTTTAAAAGATAAGCTTGAGATTCTAAAAAAGGAACCAATGAGATAGTGAAGAAAAGAGATACAAAGGACAAAGCACGCAATCAAAAGCTGAATCCAAGAGGAAACGAGGGTCCGGGGAGCCTTTCATCTCTAGATAATCAATTCAGATCTGTTGCTGATATGTCCCCATTATGTTGTTGCTGGAAATTGCTACCATCTGACAAACACCTAGTGGATGCTAAAATTCTGTTTTCAGATGTACTTTGGGGCAAATCTGAACCAATCTTTCCTCCTTACCTTCACCACACAGTGATCTTTTTCCAAATCCCCTTAACAGATCTGATATCTGGATTCAAGGGAAAACTGCTGCAGATATAATGCATAACCACCCTCATCATATAGGAAATGTATTCTTCCCTCTGGAGAGCTGTTATATTCTATTATAACTACCTTCCTCCCCTAAGAATTGTATTGGAAACGTCTGTCTCTTTGACAAAGGCACGCCATGTGGATTATCATTTACTGCTCTTCTGACTCAAATTAATTTCTATTCCTAAAATGTGGTGCATTTTATATGCTCCTTCATTCTGATGTGGAAAGAATACCACACTGTAGAATCTAAAGAAAGACTTGAGGTGCTAAAATCTTCCAGTCTATTCCTTTACCTAAAAAACATTATAAGATTTCCCTTAGAGATAGCCACAATCTCTGACCCTGTTAGATAAATAAATTGTGACACCCACGAAAAGTGGCAGGGAGGATTTTGTGATAATCAAAGGAAGGGAAAAGTGGCAATATTTAAGCAGAGTGCTTCCATTGGCATTAGCAAGCTTCTGCTTGAAACACTATTCTGAATGAGTCATAATATTTCTCCAATAAAATGGTAAGGCCTAGCAGTTCTCTTTCTCTAATAGGTTATATTACACAAGTATCTGTCTATTATGGAAACTGGCTTCTTCAGTACTCACCAGTAGACATGGAATGCCATTAGATAACTGAAATCAGTGAACTACTCCAGAACCCATATCAGTCCCAGGGTTTCATAGCACTGGGTATTCCAGGACTGAACTTCACTGGACCCCAAGCACTCTACTACTCAGCATGTCATTGACACTTCAGTGGCTCTTCAGCTCTCCCAGGTTCACTCAGCAGGTGAGTTTACCCTTTTTAGAAATCCAAGAACACAGATTCAATTTTGTCTTCAGCCAACTGATTCTGCCCCGTTGCAAGATTGTAAACTGACCCCTTAACCCACAGCCTGCATGCAGTTATCCATTCCAGGTCCAGGTGAGGATGGACATCAAGCCCAACTCATCACCTCTGTGAGGAAGCCAATGAAGACCCTGAGGGGTATCAGTCTGCATATTGCTTGTAAGAACGAGGACTCTGTATTTTTCTTGTACCCTCAATGAACAAAGGTCTTATTCAGGACATGGAAACAAAAAGTAATGTCATCCGACAGGGCTAAAAAAGGTTAGGTATTACGTGTGTATTGGGAAGAGCCTGTCACGAAAATTCCCCAACCCTTGCCATACTATGGATTCAAGACAGTGCTTTGGAGTGACAATGATGATATGTCTTTGCAATGCCCAGGAAAGTCAGCTGATGTACTTCCCAACCCCATGTGGCAGAACCAGGCAAGAGTGGTGGGATCTCTAGGAAACCTGCTGTGTCACCAATAGAACAGCCCATGTGTCTCTTCTACTCTAGGCAGTCTTCTATTCCGATGTTTCTCACAATCCAAGAACACTGATGTTGATCCCTAAAAATAGTGAAGACCAGAACCTTCTGATTTTCCTGCTTTGTCTCTTGATAATTCAGTGTTATCTCTTTCATCATGAGTCCCATGAATGAACATTCCCAAATCTCCCCCATGGTTTCCCAATACTCCCTCCTGAACCCCTGCCCTATTTGCCTTATATTGTTGAATACCCAAAGAGTTTAATTGTGTTACTGTAACATAAAAGAAAACAATCGAAGTTTTTATCTTGCGTACTGTTTTCTTCACTTTACTAATTATTCCATTATATCAGTCCATTTTCATGCTGCTGATAAAGACATAGCTGAGACTGGGAAGCAAAAGAGGTTTAATTGGACTTACAGCTTCACGTGGCTGGGGAGGCCTCAGAATCATAGCGGGAGGTGAAAGGCACTTCTTACATGGCGGCAGCAAGAGAAAACGAGGAAGCAGCAAAAGTGGAAATCCTGATATGCCCATGATATCTCAGGAGATCTATTCACTATCACAAGAAGAGCATGGGTAAGAGCGGCCCCCATGATTCAGTTACCTCTCCCTGGGTCTCTCCCACAACACGTGGGAATTCTGGGAGATACAATTCGAGATTTGGGTGGGGACACAGCCAAACCATATCAGATGTTAATGTCAGCTCTGGTATGAACGAAAAAAGGTATTAGTTCAGATTCTAAACTTCGTAAATAGTTAAAGGCCAACAAAGACTATGATACAGCTCCAACATCATAATGAAGCATAGAGTTTGCCGTCTTAATACTTTGCAGTGAGTGACAACTATCACCCTGGTGAGCCTCGCATGTTTGATTTATGAAAATGTGTGATGACTTACCAAAGGACATTTATATTTGTTGTCCACTATGAAAACTAACCTTACCAATCAACACAAGAAGTAATTTCAAAGAATTATGTTCTTGCTCTAGTATTGTTGGTTTCTCTTCTGCCATTCTCCTTTTAATCTTTATTCTTTTTAGCCCAATCATTGATGTAAATGTGAATCTCTTGTTAATTTGAAAGTTGCTCTGTTTGTTTGAAGTGGGGGTAAAATGGTTTATCATAAAACTGCCAGAAACTGGGTTTTAATGTATTTCCTCAGTGTCCCATTGCACTTGATACATTTCCAACCCCAGAAATTCCTCTGTCAGATTAAGTGACATTTCGTGACTAGATGAGACTTCATCCCCACTCTTACCCAACGCTAATCTACTGCCAGAATTGTAAGCAACTGCTTTCATAGCTGAGACCAACACACAGTCTAACAGGAAATGCCTGAGAATGCTTAGTCTGTCAGGCGGCAGTAGCTAAGGCTCATTAGGGAGGCTCTGGTTCCAGATTTGCCATGGCAACCTCTAGAGATACATATCTAGTATGTTAGTGACATGCTGACATCACAGTTTGCTCCTTGAAAGAGGGGCAAGCAGAGGCACGACTCCCTTATTATCGTGGTGATAATAATGCTGCTGTTAAAATCATGCTGTGTCTGGGGGAGGAAGGCAGAGAGGTGCTTTTACAGTTTAAATCGCTGCCCAAGATAAGAGCATGAAATATGTTACTGTTTTGCATGCTTTTTTTTAAGAAGAAAAGTGGTTTGCTATAGCAGATAAAAGTCTATTAGCATTTAACCAAAAAAAAATCTAATTTATTATTCCGCTTCCAACCAATACTTTACTGTAACAATGAACTGTAGAATAAATACTGTTGGTTTGTAATTATACCACCAAATTTAGGTCTTTTTCATCTTATTTATTTTATTAAGCATTGAAAAAACAATGGACTATTAATTCAGTGGGAAACTGTAATGGTGGAGCTAAAGCTTGGGACAGGCAGTCAGGTTCTTTCAAAACTATTGGATTTCATTTCAGTATCCCCAAAGACAGAATGGGCACACATGGGATGAGGCATGGTGAGAGTTAGTAATGATCTTCAGCAGGCGGCCAGTCTGCACTACTCCTTGAGCTGGAAGAAGGGATGTGGGTGGGAGCAAGCATGTCAGAGAAACAGCAGAGTGCCATGGAAGAATGGGACTGTCATCATCAGGGGCTGGGATGAAGATTATCTTGTTAAATTCTGAATTTTCCCTGGGTGGGAGGTCTGGTTCTGAAAGAGGAGAAATTGCACAGCTGAATTGACAAGGTCCCTATGAAGGTTGAGGTGTTGTCTTCAGCTTATCAAAATCTGGACCAGATTTCTATTTTATCATAATCAGACAGAAACTGTAAGACAGTAGGAGATACAAACTGGCAAAAAAAAAAAAAAAAAATTTCCTTCTCATTTTATTTCCTTTTAAATGCAGTAAAAACTCACATCTAGATATTACCTTTTCTTAACCCCACTTCCCTTACCATCTACCACCCTATTTATTTGCTCTCCTATCTTTTCCCAATGTCTTCTACTTTTCTTCCCCTATTCTCTATTAAAGCCAGTCCAAAAAGGCTTTTGACCACCTCACTCAAACAAATCTGCTCTTATGAGGTCACCAATGATTTCCACTGCTCCATATTCAGGCCCCATCTTACTTAACCCATCACTAGTTTATGAAGTTTATGATGGAACTGATTCACCACCATCTTTGACATCATCTTCACCTGTCTCAGGGATACCAAAGTCTCCAAGTTTTCTTCCTTCATCAATGAATCATTCCTTTTTCCATATTTTTTTATTTTTCCATTTTTATTATTTTTTTCTTCTCTTCACCCCCCCTCCCTTCCCCAATTATAAAGATGTCCCAGGGCATTGACTCTCTTGGCTATCACTATCTTACTTAGTCTCTCGGTTTTAAACACATTGTGTATGCTAGCAACAACCGGATTCAACAGTCCAAACCCGCTCTCTAAACTCCAGATAAAACAGCTTATTTGACATCACCACCTGGCTGCCTAACAGAAATCTCAAATTCAGTATGTCAAACACTCAATCCTTTATTTCTGGCAGTGAGGACAGAGGACAAAGAAGCTGGCTGGGCCTTGCAACTCAGAGCATCTGGGCTGGGAAATGCGGCAGGACATGGAATTGGTCGACGGTAATTAAAGAACTATGCGAATTTCATTTTAGACCTGGTAGGTATTAGCAGTGAAAGACATCATTAGGTTTTATTTTTGGCATTTATAATAGGTTCAAATATAAAAGAAGAGACAACACCAAAATAAATAGATCCGCAGGGCAGTAAATTCTTCCAGTGGTCTCAACTTCCTCAGTAATTACTTGATAGTTTCCAATAGTAACTGCATCTATAGCCATGCATATTTCCCCATTTGAGGGAAATCTCATCCCTTGTCTATCTCTAAGATCCATCTTCACCTTATAGAGGCCATGGGAAAACCTCCTCTTTGCTCTCTGAGGGTTTGCTCAAAAATCAACTCACAAAAGGCAGATAAATTAGAGAAAAGGCATATAAATTTACCTAGCATGTGCACAGGAACCTTCAGAATGAAGACCCAAAGATACACAGAAAATGTCCCATGTTTATGCTTAGGTTAAACAAAGTATTAACATCCATGTAGAAGTATTGGACAAAAAGGGTATTATCTAATGCTCATACTGAGTGGAGAAGCCCAGCAAGGCCTGTCTGCCTAGATTCTTCTTGGTCTCTCTGTTGTAAGCATTCATTCCTTCTGGGTGTGGGGCAGGACTCTCTCTCTGGAATGGGTGTCTTGTGACCTACAGTCAAACAAGGTAGGTCAGATCATTTCTTTATGTACAGTTTTCACACAGAAAGGCTGAGAGGAAGTTACGTAATATTTTTAGGCTTTGTGGCTGGCTTTGGGGAAAGGGGATCCTGATTTCTATGATTTGCCTTGGGAAAAAGGAATTCTAGTTTCTGTGGCTAGCCTTGGGGGAGAATGGGACAGAGAGACCAGAGAGAAGGAGAAGGTCAAAGAAAAAATTTTTGCTTCTGAGGCTGCTTCTGAGGCCTTCATTTTGGGATATTGTTTTCTGTTGAGTCTCAACAATTTCAAGAATGTTGTGCAATTCAGCAACCCGTAGAAATACATTCCTTAGAGTTCTGAGTTATTCAGTCAAATATAGCTTCTTCTGAGGTGTCTCTTCAGTAAGAGATGCCTTCTCATTCTTCCTTAATTCATCTACTAGCTAAATACAGGAATCCACATGCATGCGTAAACGCATATCTTGAGGAAATATGGTAATCCTCAAAAGAACAGAGTTCCCAGTCGCATTAAGAAAGAAAATCATTGTTATCCACCTTTACACGGTCACTATTAATATTAGTATTTTTGTTATTTTGAAAGGCAGTGGCAGTTGCCCTTTGTAATCCTCTTATTCTCACCCTGAGAAAATAATGTGTGTGTATATGTTTGTTTGTGCGTGTGTATATATATATATTCATACAATAAAACATTTTTTAAGAACTTAGTAATAATCTGAGGCACCTAAAAAGCCATCTTTCTTTTTTCATTATACTTTAAGTTCTGGGGTACATGTGCAGAACATGCAGGTTTGTTACATAGGTATACATGTGCCATGGTGGTTTGCTGCACCCATCAACCCGTCATCTACATTAGGTATTTCTCCTAATGCTATCCCTCCCCTAGGCCCCCACTCCCCAACAGGCCCTGGTGTGTGATGTTCCCCTCCTTGTGTCCATGTGTTCTCATTGTTCAACTCCTACTTATGAGTGAGAACATGTGGTGTTTGGTTTTCTGTTCCTGTGTTAGTTTTCTGAGAAAGATGGCTTCCACCTTCATCCGTGTCCCTGCAAAGGACATGAACTCTTCCTTTTTTACAGCTGCATAGTATTCCATGGTGTATATGTGCCATATTTTCTTTATCCAATCTATCATTGATGGGCATTTGGGTTGGGTCCAAGTCTTTGTTATTGTGAATAGTGCTGCAATAAATATATGTGTGCATGTGCCTTTAGAGTAGGATGATGTATAATCCTTTGGGTATATACCCAGTAATGGGATTGCTGAGTCAAATAGTATTTCTGGTTCTAGATCCTTGAGGAATTGCCATACTGTCTTCCACAATGGTTGAACGAATTTACACTCCTACCAACAGTGTAAAAGCGTTCCTATTTTCAGATCACATAAATCTTTTGCCTTTTATTAATGAAAAGCCTTCTTTCTATTGATGTCCATCTCTTACAACAATGAGGCCCAACAGAAGCTTTGAAATTCAAAATTCTCTCTCAGTTGAACAGCCAGGTGAAAGTCCTGAACTCCCACTTTTCTTCTGTAAAATCAAAACAGGAAACAGTTGTGATCCTTCTGTATGATGAAACCCCAGAGATTGAAGATTGAGTGTGCACATAGACAAACACAAACACACACACACACACACATCACCTCTCAATACAGATGTTGAAAATAGTAGCTTGATTGCCAAGGACCACAGGAGGCACTGCCTCCCTGCCAAGCCAGTGGATGTCTGCCCCAGGCTGCCAAGGCACAGATTGGGCATGGGTTGACCTCAGTGAAAAGGGAACTAGTACTAAGATTTAGAGTTCTGGAGAAGATACCTCGCCTTGGACTAATATTGTTGTTGACACCAATAATATCACCTCTCCTGCTGCCTTAAACACTATTTCCTATCAGAGTAGTATTCTTACAGGTTGCCATTATGTCTTGTACTCAAAATCCATCAAAGATAGAAGAGAACAAGCTCAGGTAGATTTTCAAAGTGTTTTCTTTGAAACCTTCTTGCAAAATTTGAATCATAAACATAGTGTTATATAAACACACCTGGAATTACAGGTGTGAGTCACCATTCCCAGCTTTCTCATCGTTAAAATGCATACTACCCTAAGCAAACGATAAAGATATCGTTTAATAGATGCTATGTCAGCATCTGAAAGGCAGAACCCACAATATCTGTTGATAAAGAACAAATTAAAGGAGCTCTTAGATTTGCAAAAATACATGGGCTAGTACATATTTCTGAGAAATAACAATAGTACAAAGAATTAAAATTATGCTAGTTATTTTTACTACTCATTCTACAAGTATTTGTTAGCTACCTACTTTTTAATAGGTGCTATGAGTGACATTGGGAATACAAAATAAACAAACATGATTCATGACTTCAGAGCACTCACATCAGGACATCAAGAATTGAGAGTAAAGATATACACAAGGATACTCCTATCCAGTAATCTCCCCCACCCAGTTCATTTTACAGTAACTCCTTTTTCTTCCAGTGCTATGAATACACACAAATGAGATTGCCAAAGTTACACTGCAATAAGAATTAAAATTTGCTATGAAGCAGTTTTTTTCTTGACCATAGTTAGGTAATATAAGTTAATAGTTCTCAAAGTAGACTGGAAGAAAAAGCAAGATAAGAGGCGACTGATTATGGTAATAAAATAATTAAATTCCATTAAGATCAATTACCAACATAGGGATCTTAGTAATTTTCTTTGTAATCATTCTCAATGGTCCTTTCTCTTACTGCCTTATGCCACAATATTTATTATCTAGAAAGGAAATTAACCCAATCCTCTCATCTCTTCCTGGCTTGATTCAGAGGGCTCATTTTCTCATCAGAATGAATCCTGCATTCATTCCATTCTTTGATTGTGTGATATTCACATTTCCTTTGATTTGCCCCAGCACAACAGAATTTCAACACCCAATGTGAAGTCCACATGTTACAAAGGATGACTGGCTTTTGCTGAGTGTCTATAAACTAGGGCTGGCTTCTTTCCTATTCCTAATCTACTTTATTGAATACTGTTGTTTTAAGCAAAATCAGATGCTTAACATCCTGAAGTATCCTGTAAGCTTGAACCTGAAAAATATTTACATATATAATGCTTATATATTACTGCTATGGATACTTCTAAAATTACATATTAGCTTTCAGAGACAAACCTTATATCTACTCAGCAAATGGCTGTTACGATCCTGAATGCATAGTGTGACCCATTTAAACCAGATCAATGTAAAGTAGGTAAGTCCTTGGACTTCAAACTGTGCTATAAGCTGACCAGCTGCCTATTAATAAAGTAAGTTACTTATATCATCTGTCCTTCAGTTTCTTTACTTTAGTCATTTTTTATTACCATAAGTGTTGAAGTGGGGAGTAAATTAGAAGCTTCTTCTGGATGTGCGGGTAAAAATCATAATAAAATACGAACTAATCCAAGTTGATATTCTCTTCACACACACCCCCAAAAAGGATGCCATTTGAGGTAGTGTACAATCTTACAATATTCATTTATTCAACAAATATATATTGATCATATAGTATGTGCTAGGCATTATTCTAGGTATTGAAATCGAGCAGTGAATAAAACACTCTTGCCCTTATGGAGTTTACATTCTAATAAGGGAAAAATAATCAGGGACAGGAGAAATAATCCAGGAACGTGACAGAATTAGTTAGTCATTTGCACAATAATGCAGGACTGATTATTTTATAGGGGGAAAGACTCAGAGTCGCGTGACATAAGTCATTGCCTTTTTCTCAGATGAAATTAGGAAAAAAATTTTCTTCTCAAGATAATGTGCTTACTTTCTTGAGAAACTCATGAGGGAATCAACAATCATGTTCATTATCGAAGAGGCAAAAATAGAAATTGGAGCACCAACATCCATTCTCACCCATGGTATCTAAGCCCACCTCCACTTGATGAGTGGAGAGAGCCTCCTCTAGCACCTACACAAAGTATGAGGCCCCCCAGTTTCTAAGACCCAAGAAAGGACCAAAGGAAGGGTGAGAGGGGCATTTCTTCTTCTAATAAAAGACTGAAGATTCCCAAAGCAGCCCTAGGGCACTTGACTAAGGGCCATGAGGGGCTGTGTTGAAGCTAAAGTGCAAAAAGAAAAGAGAAGGAGGGATCAGAACCAAGC
The DNA here is from genome assembly GCF_000951035.1 of Colobus angolensis palliatus. Lineage (NCBI taxonomy): Eukaryota > Metazoa > Chordata > Mammalia > Primates > Cercopithecidae > Colobus > Colobus angolensis. Next base: position 1,985,622 of record NW_012115322.1, on the reverse strand, counting down.
ACCCGCAGGTGGGCACCCTCTCCTGGAAGGGGGAAGTCTGTAAGGCCCTTCCCTTGAGTCCTGTAAGGGAACAACAAAGTGGCAACTTTGAAATTCATGTTATCCCCAACAAAATCAAGTGTGTGTTTGATCTGAGAAAAACTAAGCAGACGGGAGAGTCTCAGGAAAAGGATGGCAAATGTCCCTGAAGCATACTGCTGGGATTTCTATTGGAGACAACACGTGCTCACTCACACACACACACGCAGACTCGTATATGAAGTTTCCACAGATTATCACCAGCAACACAGTGATGTCCTGATAGATGGCAACAAAACAAAAACAAAAGCCTCTACATATGAGGTTATAAAACTGAATTCTAGATTATCCCATACACACACACACACAAGTGAGCAAAAAACTTCTTTAGGACAGAGGAGGGACTTTGCATAGAGAGTAAATAACGCATTCCATACAATGCTTGGAATTTCCTTGGGGAAATGTACTCTAGCATTCCAGAGCATAATCATGCAAATAAAGTTCCCAGCAGCTTCTACATGGTTCTATACCAAGTAAATGGGTCAAAACAGACTCTAAGCCCTGTGTGACCAATTAACTCCATAAAAACACACACTAAACTTTACTGCAAATTTGAGCCACATAATCAAGTGATATAAAAATGTGTATTTATGGTCTGTCTACTTATAGTTTACATATGGATTTGACATGTAAAACAGATTACATTACTGAAAATAAGTCAGAATACATAGCACACTTTGGATTACTATTTCATAGGGGCCTAAGGAACAGAGGAGAGACCATGAAGTAAAGAGTCTCAGCAGTTACAGGACTGACTCTTAGGTGAGTATAGGTTACCATATTATGTATTTTTTCCCTTTACTTAAGAACTTGAGCCATGTGCATACTATAAATTATGGAATACATAAGTTATTTATTAATTAAATTCTCACTATAAGGTTACAAAGCGGTACAAATATGGAGAAGTCATTAAACTATTTTCAAAGGAAATGTTTCAATGTTTTCGTGTTTGAATAGCTAAGTTAATTGATTGAACATGTTTAAGTTTTATTCATATCCATTTATTATCAATTGAGTAAGGCTTATAATTAATTCTAGAGATACCAAAATATATGCATTAAAAAAAAAAAACCAATTGCTCAAAATATGTTTCACTTCATATTAAATTATTTCAACTACAAAATACAGCCAAAACAAACACATTTTAAAAGCAGGGCAATTTAAGTACAGAGTTGGTGTTATTTTAGGTTATCATTACAAGTTCTCCTAGGCAGTTTATTGGCAAATACGCTCTCAAAGACAAAGCTTTTGAATAGTAAAGAAAATACGTGGTTTAAAAACTATCTTCAGCCTAGACAGTCTTGAGAATCCTAACTTCTTTGGAGTGCAAATAGCTAGACTTCAAAGAGAATGAGAAAGCTGTATACACACACTCCAGAGACGTCCTCAGAGCCCACAGTCAAAAAGAGACGTGCTGGGAAAGTGAGCTCTCTTACCTGCCTCCATCACTTCTTCAGAAAAGAAGATGAATACTTTCCAGACAATGCCCTGAGCAGAATCACTGCCAAAGCATTGGGGGAGGACTGCTTCTCCACAGTACAACAATCCCTCTAGTGGCTGGGTCAGAAGGGTAGGTATTTCCATGAGCCTGCTGGAGAAGACCATGTAGCAGTCTCTGTAATTTTAAGTTTTGGTCTTTCACTGGAGGTTTCCAGAAATTCAGGAAACTAACCCATCCTCTACTCAGTAGCACCAATGTTTGTCTAAAAGTGACTTCAAGGATAGCTCCTACCAAGTCTAACACACTTATTCATATGAACAAAATGGTAAAGGGAACCTAAATTTTGCTTACTACAAACAAAAATTTTATAAACATCACTGAATTTAGATACAATAAATGTCAATGTAAATACAACAATGTCAAACTTAAATGATATCTGTAAACTCAGTATGTCTGGCCTACTATATACATTTTAAAGAACATCATCCTAGATGAACTGAGATCTAGGTTACCAAATAAAACAAATTAAATTTTTTTAAAATTCCAAACATACAACTTTGAGATCTGAACAAAGGAAAAAAATGACTTACTGTATATCCAATGAGGAAAATGAAAACTGTGTAGACCAGTCATCTGGATGGATTACTGACTTCTTTTTGGCTTTCATTTTATTTACTGCACATCTGTTGGGTCCTTTTGCATTTTGTTCAGATCTCACAGTTACTCCTAATGAGGTTTATTTTGACTGTGCTATTTAAAAAAGTACCACCCTGCCCCCTATTCTTTTATTCTGCTTTGTTTTTCTTTATAACATGTGTGACATCGTATTGACAACATAATATGTTTTCATTTATTTATTGCCATATCCTTCAGTAGAATGCAAGGTTCTTCCAAAATAAGAACTTTGTTTATTTAATTCACTGCTATATCTTCAGTACCTAAGACAAGGCTTTGCAGAAAGTAAGACCTCAATAATTATTTGTGGATCGAAAAGTAAACAGAGACTTTTAGGGCAAGTAGAGTCCATTGACATAAAGTTTCCAAATTTTGACCCTTCCATTATATCAGTAAAATAATGTATTAGTCCATTCTCATGCTCCTATAAAGACATATCTGAGACTGGATAATTTATAAAGGAAAGAGGTTTAATTGACTCACAGTTATGCAGGGCTAGGGAGGCCTCGGGAAACTTATAATCATGGTGGAAGGGGAGGCAAACACGTCCTTCTTCACATGTCAGCAGGAAGAAGTGCCAAGCAAATGGGGAAAGGCCCCTTATAAAACCATCAGATTTCATGAGAACTCACTCGCTATCACAAGAACAGCATGGGAGGTAACTGCCCCCGTGATTTGATTACCTCCCACTCAATCCTTCCCATGATACATGGGAATTATGGGAACTACAATTCAAGATGAGATTTGCGTGGGAACACAGACAAACCATATCAGATAATATACGCTACCAAGTGATAAAGTAGTGTATTTCCACTATGTACTTGGGAGAACAAATAATGAAAGAGAAATAGTGTTACAGATTTTGATATGCCAAGAAGATGAAATTCACAAAAAATTTAAAACACATTTTTTAAAAATGCACAGCCAAAATCTTACTGTAGCCATTAATAATTTGAATAGCATCCTCCAAACCACTTGGTAGACCTTTGTATACTACTAGGACACATGGTGGATATGCCTAGGGAGCTATGTGTCAGCATTCTGTTGTAGTCTAGGCTCCTGGAAAAAGAAATAAGAATTTTGTAAGAACTATAAAATAGAGTAAAATATACCAAGAAACAATTCTACAAAAGAGACTATTATGTCCTTTGGGGAAAGCCCCCTTTCTCTGTATTTCCTGTGGCAGACTCCCAAGTCAGAATGCCTTTTTAAATGTTTATTTTTATTTTACTTTAAGTCGTTCCAGGATACATGTGCAGAACGTGCAGGTTCGTTGCATAGGTATACATGTGCCATGGTGGTTTGCTGCACCTATCAACCCATCACCTAGGTTTTAAGCCCTACATGCATCAGGCATCTGTCCTAACGTTCTCCCTCCCCTTGCCTCCATCTTCCCGACAGGCCCAGTGTGTGTTTGTCCTCTCCCTGTGTCCATGTGTTCTCACTGTTCAACTCCCACTTATGAGTGAGAAAATGCAGTGTTTGGTTTTCTGTCCCTGTGTTACTTCGCTGAGGATGATGGCTTCCAGCTTCATCCATGTCCCTGCAAAGGACGGAGTATGTCTTGAGTTTCATTAAAAAGCAAGTACTTTAACATTGCAGTTTGTGAGAGCTGGTAAAATATAAGAATTGAGAGATCAAATTAAAGGAAAATAGTGTCTCTTTTCATTCCGTTTCTTTGACTAACAGTTTGACCAATATCATTTCTGATGATCAAGCACCACTTATGTAAGAAGTAGTGTAACAACACAATTTCACTTGTTTTCCGAAAAGGGATTAATGTTGAACTTGTGGTTAAATATTGTTCTACTCCCTCCTGAACCCCACTAAAGTAACAATAAAGAGATGGGTAAAAATGGCAAAGCCCACAAGGGCTAAAACCGTTGTAACTGGGAAATCAGTGGATAAAAGGCAACCAATATGGCAGAGAGGAGTAAGCCTAGACTTAAGTTAGCAGAGAAAGCCCAGGAGCCCCAGAAAATCTCAGGAATTAGAGACATTAGGTAATCTTAGAAGTGAGGATTCAGGTGAGGCAGAATACAGAATGGTAGATAGAATGTCAGTAGAAACCTATAAATATCTGCATAGAAAGTACTGCACTCCAAATCCGACATAGACACACACACACACACACACACACACACATACCTCATTCAGCTGGAAAGCTCCCTCTCCTCCAATGATAGTAACAGTGTCCTTCACTTCAATATAAATGGAGATGTCTACTTCTGAGTATGATGGAGTAGCTTACAGCAGAGCTAAGAACAACTAGAAAGGTCATTTAAAAAAAAAAAAAGTAAAGCTGTTTGAAGACATATAAGAACTACTGAAATAATGGATTAAGAGGAGGAGGGAAACAGCAGAGAATGAGCTGACATTTCTGCAGTGGCATTCCCCTAATGCATTGCCAATTCTGACAGCAGGGCAAGAAGTTGGCAATGCAGAATTTTCTCAGGCAGAGGAGAAACCAGCAAAGATTTTGGCAGTCTTCTGATGCTTGGAAGATAAAAATTGTAACAAAGCAACAAACAAATAGAAAGTCCAAAGTCACAGTGAAAAAGAGAGAAATAGAAAAAGACGACTAATACTCATCTGGTGTTACCCTTAAGACATGAGTTCTGAAGTATCATGGGGCAGGAAGCTGAAAGCTAAGCAGAATCTTTCAAGGAGCAGAGGGTAGATTTTTATGCTTTTAAAGTGCTGAGAAGGCAGGATTAAAGTTCAGGGTTTGCCAGTGGAAAGGGTCTCAGTGAATAAAATAAGCTCTTGGTTGGAAGACCTGCAGAGCTACACCCCAAGAGTGGACCTAAAACAGAAGTAGAAAAAGACATCCCATATTCACGGATTGGAATAATTAATATTGTTAAAATATCCATGCTACCCAAAGCAATTTACAGATGCAATGTAATCCCTATAAAAATTCCAATGACATTTTTACAGAAATTTTAAAAACAATTTTAAAATTAATATGGAGGCACAAAATACCCCAAATAGCAAAAACAATCTTGAGCAACAAAAACAAAGCTGCAAGCATCAATTACCCTATTTCAGAGCCAACTACAAAGCTATAGTAATCAATACAGCATGGTATTGGCATAAAAACAGACATATAGACCAATGGAACAGAATAGAGAGCCCAGAAATAAGTCCACACATTTATAGTCAATAACTACAATAACTTGGGGATCTTCTGTAATAACTTGGGGATCTTCAACAGATTCCCCAAGAACACAAAATGTAAAAAGTACAGTCTCTTCAATAAATGATGCTAGGAAAGCTAGATAGCCACATTCAGAAAAATAAAATTAAACTCATATTTCACACCATACACAAAATCAACTCAAAATGGATTAAAAACTTAAACGTAAGACATGAAATTTAAACTACTAGAAGAAAACACAGAGGGAAAGCTCTAGACATTGGTCTTGGCAAAGAATTTTTGGATATGACCCCAAAAGCATAGGCAACAAAAGCAAAAATATACAAATAGGATTGCATCAAACTAAAAAGCTTATGTACAGCAAAGAAAACAATCAACCAAGTGAAGAGGCAAGCTACAAAATGAAAGAAATATATTTGCAAACCATGCATCTGATAAAAGGTTGACATCCAAAACATATAAGGAATCAAACAACTCAATAGCAAGATAACACATAACTCAATTTAAAAATGGGCAAAGGGGCTGGGTGCAGTGGTTCATCCCTATAATCTCAGTAATTTGGAAGGTCAAGGCAGGCAGATCACTTGAGCTCAGGAGTTCAAGACCAACCAGGGCAACATGGCAAGACCCTGTCTCTACTAAAAATATGAAAAAAAAAAAATTGCTAGGCGTTATGGCATGCACCTGTGGTCCCAGCTACTCGGGAAGCTAAGGTGAGAAGATCGTTTGAGCTTAGGAGGCGAAGGTTACAGTGAGCTGAGATTGTGTCACTGCACTCCAGCCTAGGTGACAGAGCAAGACCCCATCTCAAACTTCAAATTTTTTAAAAAAGAAATGGGCAAAGGACCTGAGATGGAATTGCAAATAATACTTATTATCTCACTCAACTTTATCCTGGGGCTATGGGTAAATTGCTGACATACTATTTTAAGTGCTGGTCCACAATTTTAAAATAGGAGCTCATCTCTGAGAATATCTTGAATCAATAGACACTTCTACATAATTTTCACACACTTATCTACCAACTTATTATTGTAGTGGTCCACCTTATTAACCTTTTATGTTCATCAGCTTGGATGATATAGGTTACAGAAAATAAAGAGGTATCCTCAGAATTATTGTTTGTTGGATTATCAGAATCTAGTTTTTTTTTTCCATCATACTTTTTTATAATTGAATGATCTGTCAGTTTTTCACAGAAGGTTTTTGAAGAGAATCTTCAGATATGCCCTTGGTTAAGTCACTTCTTTCTGGGCATCCATTGCTAATCAAAATAGAAGACAGACCACATCAGAGGCACTGATACAGCCAAACTCCAAGTGGATGGAAACTATAGACACATCTTATTTTACCTGCAGAGAGATTTTGGGGGGTGGGGGATTATTTATGTGTGTGTGACTGAGAGGGTGGTTGGTTGCCAATATATAAAAATGTTGTTACATAAAGATTCAAACATCCACATTTCTAGCTTCTTCAGAAGTCAGATCTGGCAACACTGGGTCTAAAGTCTCATGAGGCGGCCAGAGGAAAACTCCCCCTTTGTCTCCAAAGGTTTGCTGAAAAGCCAATTCACAAAAAGCAGATGAATAGGAGGAGAAAGGGCATACAAATTTATTTTAATGTGCATAGCATGGGGGAACTGTAGGAGAATGATTACCCAATAACCCAGCGGGGTCCAGATTGTTATATACCCTTCTGGTTAGGGGAAAAGGAGATGGAGCAGTGTAGATGACGTTAATGGGTTAGTAAATGATCTTTAGAAGAATTCAATGGGCTTGAGGAATATACAATGGCCTGGGACAAAGTCTGTTGGACCCTCAGAGGAAACAGTGGTTTGTGACAAAAATCTGTCCAGGTGTGTTGACCGACTTTAGTCTTCCTTCCTGCAATATAATTCAGTTAATAAAAACTCACGGAAGGGACCAGAAGTTATCGTTTCCTTTTTAGGAAGGTCCAGATTTTAGGCAGATGACAGAACTTGAAAGAGTAACTTAATCCTATATTTTGCGGGAGACAGCAGACTAAGAGAGAGGAAGGTGGGTGGGTAGGTCAGAAAGATCTTTAGGCTTCTTTTTCAGTTCAGCATGTCAAAGGGCCATATTTTGGGGTATCATTTTCTGAGCCCCAATTTCACATGAGAACAGGTCACGGCTACCCTCTTCTACAATAGCTTGATTTCTCTGGTTCTCCCAGTGCCCTCAAACCCACATTACCCCTTAATGTGATCTGACCCCTGAAATAGGTGAGTCCTGATTTCCTTGTGTATGGAGCATTCTGTTATTTTATAAAATACCATCAATTAGTGTGTTATGTCATTCTTGTACTGCTACAGAGTACTGCCTTAGACTGAGTAATTTATTTTTAAAAAGAGGTTTAATTGGCTCGCATTTCTGCAGCCTGTACAAGCACGGCCCCAGCATCTGTTCAACTTCTGGGGAAGCCTCCGGAAGCTTTTACTCATGGTAGAAGATGAAGTGGGAGCAGATATTTCACATGGCAGAGTGGGAGCAAGGGAGAAGTGGGTGCCACACATTTTTAAACAACCAGAACTCATGAGAGGTCACTCACTATCACTCAGAAAACACCAAGCCATGAAGGATCTGCTGGAACTCAATCACCTCCCACCAGGCCCCACCTCCAACACTGGGGACTACATTTCAACAAGAGGTTTGAGAGGACACAGATCCAAACCATATCAATTGGTATTGGATGACTAATAAGCATTTCATAAACATGTGCATTGGTTAAAACTATGTTGCCACTATATATGATTTCTTTATGTTTGAGATCATAGGCAAACTCGATGCTCTGAGTCTGAGTTTCCTCATCGGTAATTAAGGGAATAGGTTGCCAAATGAGGGGCTACTTGGGCCTAGTGGTTCTATGCAGCCCACTGCCCTCACTCTGAATTTAAGGCTGCTCCTCAAATATGTCCAGATATTGAAACTGAACAACTAGAAACTGGAGAAAATTTCCATTAACACTCCTCTGGTTAATGAAGTAGATAACATAAATTGTAAAATGGTATTTCTAAGAAGCAATAATAAAGGGCTGAGGGCTATCTTCTTAACAGAAATATTGGAAGACAGAAGACAATGAAGTTGTATCTTTAAAATGCCTTATGACAATAATTGCCAACATGGAATTCTATACTTTGTGAAGATGTTTCAAAAATCCAGATGAAATAAGACTTTCCCATGAAGCCAAAGCTTTGAGGATTTGTTGCCAGCACAGCACATCTGAATGAAAAGAAATACTAAAGAAAGTTCTTCAGGCAGAGGAAAAACAGTTCCAGAAGCAATGGTGGAAATGAAAAAAGGAATGAAGAGCACAAGAAAAGGTAAATTCATGAACTAAATGTAAAAACAAAGAAAGTTTGACTATGCAAGACAATAGGTCTGCAAAACACTCACTATGAAAAATGATGTCTTTGCAGGGTTTCAAATGTATGTAAAACAGTCGCAAAAATTTGTGACAACAGTAATTCAAAAGGAAAGAAGGGGTAGAATTGCAGTAAAGTGCTCTAAATTTCTAACATTATCAGATAGGAGGTAAAAGTAAATAGACAGCCCATAGTAAGCAGACATTACAGAAAAGCCCCTCATGTAAAAGACAGAGACCAAAGTAACAACAAGCAAACAGAAACCAGTCCGAAAAGAAACAAATACAATGTAGAGAGGGAAAGACAAAACAATAAATAACAAAGCAAAAAAAAGATTAATTAATAGACTTGGAAAGATCAGAAAAGATGTTGCATCCATGAAATAAGAAAAGAAAGCAAAAAATGAGCATTCAGAAACCAAAATGTAAAGTACTTTTGGAAATTCAAATGAAAATAGAAACTAAGGACTTGGAACCAGCCCAAATGCCCATCAATGATAGACTGGCTAAAGAAAATGTGATACATATACACCATGGAATATCAGGCAGCCATAAAAAAGGATGAGTTCATGTCCTTTGCAAGGACATGGATGAAGCTGGAAACCATCATTCTCAGCAAACTAACACAGGAACAGAAAACCAAACATCACATGTTCTCACTCATAAGTGGGAACTGAACAGTGAGAACACATGGACACAGGGAGGGGAACATCACAAACCGGGGCCTGTAGGGGAGTCAGGGGCTAGGAGAGAGATAGCATTAGGAGAAATACCTAATGTATATGACAGGTTGATGGGTGCAGCAAACCACCATGGCACATGTATATCTATGTAACAAACCTGCACATTCTGCACATGTATCCCAGAACATATAATTTAAAAAAAAAATAAAATCAGCCAGACATGGCGGCACATGCCTGTAGTCCTAGCTACTCAAGAGGCTGAGGCAGGAGGATCACCTGAGCCCAGGGAGTTGAGGCTGCAGTGAGCTATGATTGTACCACACACCCCAGCCTGGGCTACAGAGCAAGAGCCTGGGGGAAAAAAAGAAGAAGAAAAGAAAAGAAAGGTTCAGTATTTAAATAAGTAAAAGTGGTTTTCATTTTCCTAATTTTGCAAATCATGCTGTAGTAAATATCTTTATAATTAAAGTTTATTAAGGAAAAAAATTTCAATAACAGGATTTGAGGATAGTGCTAAGTAATCTCTCAAAAGAGAGAGTAAAAAAAAAAAAATTGGTGAAATATAAGAGAGGAAAGAGGAGAAATAATCAGGATCAATCCAGGAGATCCAAAATCAGAATAATAAGAGCATTAGGAAAAAAAATAGATAAAACAGAAAGAAGGAAACTATCAAATTTTTTTTTTTCAAAAAAATTCTCCAAACTGAAAGGCAGGAGTTTCCAGATTAAAAGTACTAACAAAAGCAATGACAGAAAAATGCATTATAAGCCACATCATTAAGAAATTTCAGGTCACCAGGGACAATAAAAAGGCCCACTAATTTCCAAAGAGAATTAAAAAGCAAAAAGTCCATTCAATGGATCAAAAATTAATATCACATCAGATTTCTCAATGGGAACACTGGATGCCCTGACAGCAGGAGCAGTACTTGCAAAAATTCTGCAGCAACCTGACTTTCATCTTAGAATCTAGACCTGGCTAAACTAGAAATCATGTGTGAGGATAAAATTAAATCATCATCAGACATGTAAGGTCTCCAAAATTTTGCTTCCTATGTCCCTTTCTTGATCAACTCCTAAATAGCATTTTTCTCAACTAGAATATGGGAGAAAAACAAGAAAGGGGAAGACAAGGGATGCAGGAAAAAAGAGACCCATGACAGAGGCAAGTTAAGAGAACCTTCACAAGGTGGCGAGGGGAGGCTGAAGGATGGCAGTTGTGTGTCATGCCTTGGCAGACAGTCCAGATCAGAATAGGAAAGAGGACCTCCAGAGGGATGTGCTCCCAGCGCTCTACCTCCCCACAAAAAGGACGTAGATAGGTTACATTGTTTTCACATGTCCTGGTTGTACTGGAGAGAAGATTTACACTTCTGGCTGACAGTTTGGAAATAAATTAGCGATAACTGGTGTTCAACTACACAGAAACCTAAGGAAAGAGAAAAAGAAAGAGAAACAGACAAAAAGAGTCAATTATTTATCCCAGGAAAACCTAACTTACAAAAGATAAGAACTGTAACCATATCTTGCTACACTTCACAGCTGTGAATAGTTACATAATACCAACAATGTAAACAGTGAATATTGATTTAATCAAAAATCGTAATGCAACAAAAAGAGAGGATGAAGAGGGAGACATATCTTGGGGTTCTGGGAGGTGACTTTAAGAGCACTAAGTTATTGCCTTTCATATTAATAAGGGGCCAGTAAATAAGACCTAGAATGGGAAACAAGTCAAGAAATAACACTACAAGCAAATTATTTAGAAATATGGCAATAAACAGCAGAAGAAACAGCTTAAAGTTGAAAGAGGTAGTCTCTGGGGAGTTGGAATGGAGGAGGGAAGGGTGGGACAGGATATTGCTGTTTTTCGTTATGAGCTTTGTAGAAGGTTTGACTTTTTAAACAATGTACATGTATAACTTTGATAAAACAATATTAAATTTAAAAAGAGAGAGGGTGACATGAAGCTCTGAGAGCTCCAAAATAAAACTAGAATGAAGCACTGGTATGACACTAAACTTGAAATGCTTGAATTCTAAAGCTAAAACCTTGCTTTTTCTAGTCCTCACTTTTCTCAGAGGGATTGATTAATTCAAAGTAAAAAAAAAGAAAAAAAGAAAAAATCCCTGTGAACTACTAATTGCTTTCACAATTAATGTTCCCTTTTACTTAAGTCCAGTTACAAATCACTGTTGCCTAAGAATTGGACTGCCAAGCTTATTCTAAGGAGGCGCGTAGCTCATAAGGTACCTTATAAAAGCCAAGGTGAAAATCTACACTTCTTGTTCTAGTTCCCTTGTGTGACTAAACAAAAGGCATGAATAGCAACGCGACTGTCTGTAAAACTGAATGTGTACCAGGTGCAAGGACAGATCGCACTTCATGTTAGTGAATACACCAAGGATTTCATTACTAAACGACTTCAATCTGCTGAAAAGAATTACTGCCACCAGAGGACCTTTATTAGCAGAAGCAACTATGAATGAATGAAAATGCAACATAAAGCAATATAGGCATTTCCAAAAAAGCATTGGAAGATCAATGGCTCTTTTAGATTTCTCCAAAGAACAGCTCCTCCTCCCTATTTTCACATCTAGCGAGAAATGGTGTGCTGCTTTCTGTATCACACTGCTTTTCCAGGTAGCTATTAATAAAGAAGGCTCTCCTTTGCTGCTTTCTTCTGCCTATCAGTATTTTTAAGCTAGCATTGACCCTAAGAGGGTCAGAGCTTATACTGATGTCAGGTTAGCATGGCATTGCAGCCATGAATCTCATCCATGGTTTGAGGAATTAAAGTATAATAATGGAATCCTATCAGCTATCCGCTAACTTATGTATTTGCTTAAAATTACTTACTTGCTTAAATATTGATTTTTGCCCAATGACCATAAGTGGTGAAATTTACAATGCAGACAAAAAAGTCCAGTTAGTGAGGTCAGCCGTATCTAGTTTCCCCTATTTTCAGCTGCCAACAAGAGAGTATTTCTCTTATTTTGAAACATATTTTCTCCCATAGAGGGAATAAGAATGACTGTAGAACAATAATTTAGGCAACATGCATTTTGGAAAGAAACCAATGTGATCTGGGTTTTGAGAAATTCGGGCTATGGAATGTTTCTGAAAATAATTAGTCAGTCACAGTATTCAATTAGCCATTTCTGAAAACTTGATTTTCATTGTGCTGGCCACTTTGGCAGGCTTTCTAATTCTCAGATGGTTTCCATCCATTCAACCTGAAAACGTAAGTGCTAATTGTCTTGCTCTGGACTCTCTTAGTAGGTGTAAACTTTCCATTTGAGTCATGAGGGTCCAGCCCCATGATTCTTGTTAATGTTAATAAATAAAGCTGTATAGTAAAATCTTGGCCAGAGTGAAACAGCTCTCAGAACATACGGACTCAAGATGATCATTCACACCAGGCACCAAGGAGCTCAATCCAAGAACCTAAATGTGTAGTTTCTTCCTAGCTCAGACTGGTTTTCTGCCTCATACGAAGGAACAGGTAAAAAGAACTTCTACCTTGACCATTTGATTCCTCACATTACGTTTGGTAAAATTATGTCGCACTTTTCCAGTGCAGAGAGGAATTGTTAAGGTGAGCGTTTTTCACTCATCACCACCTTCTTCAAGGAAGAGATTTAAAAGGCATAATATGTGGAGTCCAGTCTTTTGGGAGAGACAAGACCTAACTTGACACAGTTAATTGACAACGATAGGTAGGGTTACCTAAATGACAAATGAATGACACAAATGAAATAATGCTAAAGGAATTGGGGAAGGGGAGGTACAGGGTTTGGGCAGGAAAGGTAGATCAGAAAGAAGTGGCAATGAGCTGAGCCTTAGGAAAGTTTGAGATAGAACTAAATGGGAGAGGCAACATAATACAATTTTTAAGAGTATGAATTCTGGAAAAATCTACCTGGCTGTGAATCCCAACTCTGCTGTGTAATAGCTGTGTGGTCTTAAACAACTTGTTTACCATTGCTAAACTTTAATTTTCTCTCTTGTAAAAATGAGATTAAATAGTATCTGCCGTCTTAAGCGGATGCCAGGTTAAATTTAATTAAAACATGTAAAGGACTTAGATCAACATTTAGCACAGAGTTACTGTTGTTGCTATATAACAAATAAGAGAGGAGTTCAGAAGACATTCCAAGAAAGGGAAATATCCCAGCAAATTAACAAAATATATTTAATCACATGATTACACTGAAATGAAAAGCTCATGACATCAGAAAATTTTTCCATTTGTTCCTCATACTGGTGAACTGGCAATTCCAAAGGTAAGTATGTAAGTGGTGAGATTTCACTTAAATAAAGAATTACGCATATCTGTGTTGGAAATTTTGATTATTTGTCTAAAATGTAAAGAGTGGAAGCATATGTCATTAATTTTAAAAAAGGCAGTTCACATTTTTTTTTAATGACTTCAGTCAGACATGAAGACCCGGGTGCATTAGAGGCAGGCATTGGTGCAACACTAGAAAACAAGAAAATGAGGTGCCAAACAGTCCACATGATTTAGAACTCATTTCTCCAGTCACTATGAATGCAAATGTCTCATTTACATAAAATCCACTCATATAGATGCTAATCGGGAGCAAAGGAGAGGCTACCACTTTTCCTATCTAGCATCAGACACAGGAAATCAGAATTCAAATTATTCCCAATGGAAATAGTGATAGGATCTTTCAAATTGTTATGTTGATCAGCTTTAATATTTTGATATTCAAGAAGTATCTATTGAATAAAGAGTACTTATGGAGTGTTAACCATGACCCAGGCATTGTCCTAAATGTTTTTAATGCCTTTTTCATATAATTTTTTACAACAACCCTAATTAGAATGTTCCATTATTATTCCTTCTTTTGCTGATAAAGAACTGAGGCTTAGAGGTTAGGAAAGTTGCCTTGTATCCCAAAGTAAGTGTGTCTATCTGATTTTAAAGCACATGCTTCCTGCTCAATGTTAAAATGTTTAATCTAACTCCATTGGCACCCACCTCTCACCTGCGTCTGCCCAGTTCTACTCCCATTTCCAGAAACAGAGCATCCAAAGAGAGGCTCCTTTTCCTTTAAGCCAGGCAGAAATTTATGCAAGGGAGAAATGTGGAAGGAATAAGTATGGTGCTAGGGCCTATGACAGAATTGTCCACCTGACTGCAAAGGAGAAAGCCCAGTACTTACACGCTATTGCATGCCATTCTGTTTTAATCAGTCAACAGTAGCAACAATCTAATTGAGGAATTGAATTGCCACATTAGGTAGGAGAAGACAAACTGCTTAAGTAGTTGTTTTTAGCAAATATTGAAGACAGTTTCAAAGGCCCAAGGCGAGGAAATAAGATTTGTGCATTTACAGCTAGATGCATCTGATAATTTCTCATAACGTCAGAGTTCTTAAAATGTTTTATTTCCGGCAATCTGTAGGAGTAAGACATTAGAGCCAAGTGAATCAGCATAGAACCTTGCTGCTGATTCTCTGATTTTGAGAGCAATATTTATTTTCCTCTTGAGAGGATTGTTTTAGGATCTTGCATCTGCTTCTATGCCATTCAGTTGGCAGCTGCTTCTCCCTGTTTCCTCCCACATCCACCAAGGTGTCTCAGCTCTGCCAGGAACTCCCACGCCCCACCTCCATGAGTTCTTACACCTACTCTGCTGTGCAAAGCTCCCTCGGAGGGGTCCGTTAATACTGCATCTCTTAATTCCAATCACCACCCATATCACAAAATACAGGGTAAGCTCATTCTATGAAAGAGTTGGGGGTAAAGTCATGTCCAGTAGAACATGACTAAAACCTTTAGTTAAATATAGTTATTCCAGAGTTCATGGGAAAAGTAAAAAAATAAAATAAAAATTTAAAAAGTAAGCCCTTCTCAGGTGAGTCCCATGAAGACACATCCATGTTAGTCTGTTTTTTCCTCCGTCTTCTCTCTTCTGAGATAGACTCTTTCTACAAACCTTTAAATCACAGGCCTATATCCACCTTTTAGGAGCAACCTCCTGCCTGACCCCAAGAGTTTATTTTACTTTAGGATTAAGCCATAAGACACCTGCAGTAGTGGAGTCCCAAATCCACATCTAGCCATGAATAACAACACAGTGGAGGATAGGCGGCAGGGAGATGAAGTACTAGTTTCCCCCACAGGTCCAGCTAACTCTCTCATTCTTCCTGGTTATCCAGCAGAGAAGCATTGGATCGACACATTCACTGCAATTTTCTGCCAATATTATTAGAGAATTTTCAGAAAATTGCAATCTCAATTCATATTAAGGAAGATAAATATTTCCTTAAATATAACATGTACTGACTTTATTCTTCAGAATGTATCATTTTTCACAGATTCATTCTCCTTCTTCTCATGCCCAGAGACCAAAAACCAGGAAAAGCAAAGCCTCTTTATGCCACTGAGCCAGCTGCCCCTGATAACCATCATCTGGTTACATCAAGGCCTGGTCACAGCATCTAAAAGTCCCTTTTCTTTCCCTCAAACTTGATCAGATTCCTGGGCATAGCATCCCTCATACCTGTCTCTGTAAACAGAAGGATCAAGTGAAGGCTCACCATTGTCTTGTTTACAGTAACTGTTCTGTCGTCAAGAGAGATGTGCTACCGCCTTCATTTGAAGTCAGAAGAAATGTTATTTAATACAAATAGAAACCAAATAAAAATTTTTTAACATACTTTCATTCTGAATCTGTGACCTTTTTGGGGAAAGTCCATGCATTAGTTCTATATGTTTTGTAAAATATTTAATGGTTGTTTGTTCTATTGTTCTAGGCAACACCTACTCGGGTTCTATATTTTGTGTGTAGCTCCTGGACAAGGCTGTTGTATTTATACGCTGTCCAGTGGCAGGTGTTCTGTAAGTTGCTCTGTATTAGAGTAGTCTGAAGAGTGCCATATATGTTTCTGCTCTTCAGAGTTCAGAGTCCCTGCTCCCTCATCTCTTCCCTGTCTTCTCTTTCTCTGATTTCCCTTATTCCGTTTTTCTATCCCTTCCCTTTTTTGTTCATATATTTTCTTCCCAGGATATCTGAGAACTAAGGATCAGAAGCAGATCTGAAGCATCAATAACGAGCAGTTCCAAATTACAGGAAACTAAAATTGAATAGTATGTCTTCCCAGGTTCTTAAAAGTCAATGCATGTGAAGCAATATTTAGAGCCTGAAATTGATTTAATATCTGAGAAACATTTTTAAAAATCCATAGATGGGAAGATTAAGGAAAGCCTGACAGAAATTAAAAAGTAGTCCCTTTATTCAGTGGTTCCTAACAGAAGGGCTGAGGGAATAATTTGAAAGACATGGATTCGACCCTGCACAATTCCAATGGTAACTGACAAGACAGAAATGATTATCTAAACTAGGGGTAAGGAAATTATGGCGTACAGGCCAAATGCAGCACACTGTCTTTTTGTATTGATAAGGTTTTATTGAAACAAAGCCATGTCCATTCATTTGCATGTTGTTCCTAGCTGCTTTTGCACTGCAGTGGCCAGGTAGTTGCTGCAGAGACCTTGTGATCCATAAATCCTTAAAGATTTACTCTCTGGCCCTTTACAGAAAAACTATCTTAATATTTGGAAAACATGTGACTAATATGTTAATATGAACAGAAATCAGATCTCTCAAAGTATATTTGTCATCAAGTTTGTACCTTGCATTGTCTTTGTTTTTTGAAGTTGGCGCTGCTGTTGTGATTGTTAGGACATGCATGTTTATGTCCTCAAGAGCTTATCAGTAGTTAAAAAGATGTTCAGAGTCTTTTTCACACATTAGACACATAAAATTTGGCCTTTGGTTTAGTCATTGTCAAGTCTATCAGCAAAACCTCATATAGGCTTCTTAGAGACTTTTCTTAGTGCTGCTTTTGATTGCTAAAAACCGTGACGTTCCAACGACCTAAAGGCATTCATGTGATGGTTAAGAATATAAAGCCAAACTTCATTCCTTCAAATTCTGATTCTACAACTAATAGCTTTGCCTGTTGTCTTGTCTATAACGGTGGGGACAATAATAGTACCCATCTCACAGATAAAGGTGTTTAGAATAGTGCTGGGCAATATGTGCACTCTGTCAATATTAGCACTAATCATTACTATTTGAAGGTATACTACTCAGTTCTGAAACATGCGTTGTGTCTTCCAAGGGAGCAGTTATTCACTTTACTTTATCATTCTGGAATTGATTGTGTGGTCCACATGAGGTATCATGATAAGCATGGCCGTGTCATAGAATTAATTCATTAGTCAATCAGTATTTACGGAGCATCCACCCCATGCAGAACAAGATATTAGAAACTGTGGGGATGTAAAGTAAACATGAGATATAGTCTTGTTCCTGGTAGAATTACTAGCATTGATATCTGGGGGAACCGACCTATATACCCACAACACAAGCAAATAGATGAGAGATGGTGATTAGACTCTGGCATTCTCACAGTTAAAAAGGGAAAGGGAAATGAGAACATCTTTAATAAGAAATAAGGCATGGAGGTGCAATGTAATTGGTCTGTACCACTCAAGTTACTGTTTATAAAAATTCAGATGGAAAAGAAAGCTCTGCCAAACCTGTGTTGATCATGGAAGAAAGGCTTCATGGACAGGGAGAAATATGAGTTGATGTGAATAGGTAAAGACAGCAAGGGAGGTCTTGCTGAGCAAAGGCTCACAAGGTGATTTGTTCATGGCGCGGGCAGTGAATAGATCACACTGACTGGATATGAGGTACAGTGGCCGGGGGCCATACGTGAGATGTAAACTTGACCTCCAATCTAATGGCATGAATCAAAGAAGGAAATGAATGAAGACATAGAGGGGTCCACTGTGGGCTTGGCATAGAAATTGCCAGCCTCTTAAGTTTCCAAACCATGGGCATTGGTTTGATGTTATGTCCTGCATTTAAAAGTTGTGCAGCTCTTGGCTGACTCTTGAATGTAATTCTGACTGTGGAGACAGGAAAGGAGGTTGGGGACAGGTCAGTTTAACATTAATATTGAGTAGGATAATGAAGTGAGATATTAGATTCCCAACAATCTTTCAGATGGTTTGGGGGAGGATCAAATACAATCGATGAGGAAGCTAAAAGGCCACGGTTCAGGTGTAAAGTGGGAAGCGTGTGATGTGGAGATAGATAGGAAAGATTTGCAGAGTGAGAACAGAAAAGGTTTATTACAGACTAGTCACAGGAAATGAAGGAGGGAGATGGGATAAATTACAGACGGCATAAGGGCAGCCCCAGATTACTTTAGGAGTAATGGTGCCCCTGGCCACCACTGGAGAGTGGCAAGGAGAACAGACCCTGCCTTGTTGCTTTTAGTTCCCTACAGGTATAGGGTGAAAATCAATTGTCAGAAAAAATGACTTAATAAATATCACATATAAATGTCTGCTGGATTCCTTTTGGGGTGGGCTTCAAAAAAATGGCCATAGCTCTGGTCATAGCTTATAACATCCATACCTCATTAGCTAGAAAATATTTCCTACAAAATTGAAACTACAGTCTGTATGTGGGGAGCTGACTCAGCACCAAGCTGTCCCTTTGGCAGCAATCTGGGAAGAACCACCCACCATTGCAAGAGTGAGTGCCTCTCACACTGCGTGTCTGGTTTAAAAAAAGTTAGTGCCCTAAACACAGTGCTCAGCCACCATGCTCTTTCCAAAATTTCTTGTGTGAACAGCCCACCACTCCACAGTCCTAGCCCTCATAGGTCTCTAGAACAGAAGAGGAGGACTTATATAGCCAGTGGAGTGATCACAGGATGTAGAAAAAGGTGGGAGTATGTGTCTAAAATTTACCAACTTACAGTAGATCCCACTCTTTCCATTTAAACAGTCTCTTTTAAATAAACGGTCTTTCAGATTTCTTTCTTTCTCTGATACTCCCAAGATGCAGAACTTCAAGCCCCTTGAAAACTCAAGGTGTTAAGATACTCCCAAGATGACACCTGGCTATTTGGAGGAGTTAACAGATGTGAGGCGGCAGGAAGGTGACCCAAGATCTACGCAGTTGGTTTCTTTAGTTGGCCTTAGGACTCTATGGCCATGTGGTCATGTGGAGGCCTGGTCCCTTTAATGCAGTATAAGGAAGCTAGCTAGGTAGAGATGCATTGCCCCATCTACATCCAAGAAGCTAAGATTACCATTTTTCTGCCTTGTGGGCTCCACTGCATTAGGGTCACTGATGCCCAACGAACAGGGCAGAGTAAGGGCAGCCTCAATGCTCCACCAATGGCAGGGCCCACTGGCTCAGCACTGCCCACCAGTAGGCACAGAAGCACCCAGCTGACTACCCAGAATCCAGGGAAGTGAGTCTGAGCTAGAAATAGAGGAGAAAATAACTGCTGATATTCATAAGCTCATCTGAGCCATACTTCCTGAGTACTTATTAAAAATATATGGCCGGGCGCGGTGGCTCAAGCCTGTAATCCCAGCACTTTGGGAGGCCAAGACGGGTGGATCACGAGGTCAGGAGATCGAGACCATCCTGGCTAACACGGTGAAACTCCGTCTCTACTAAAAATAATACAAAAAACTAGCCGGGCGAGGTGGCGGCACCTGTAGTCCCAGCTACTCGGGAGGCTGAGGCAGGAGAATGGCGGGAACCCGGGAGGCGGAGCTTGCAGTGAGCTGAGATCTGGCCACTGCACTCCAGCCTGGGTAACAGAGCAAGACTCCGTCTCAAAAAAAATAAAATAAAATAAAAAAATAAAAATAAAATAAAAATATATGTATTGGGTTGAGTTTTCAAGGGGCTTGAAGTTCTGCAATGTCATTTGGGGATAAAAACCAGTACATGTAAATATTCAAACTGTGCATTATCATGACTGTAGGCAGAGGCAGAGTCTCATTCTGTTGCCATAGTCAGCAGCTTTAAGAGAAGAGACTGCTCTTAGCCTCTGCTTAACAAGCACCCACTGACCCAGCCCCATCCTTCACCTTCTTAGGGCTGCTTCTTAGCTCAGCTGTCTTCCACTTCAGCACATAAGTTCTGGCATCCAGGATCGGTTTTTGAGGGAGAAAGGCCAGTCCCCTTACACTCCTTATATACATTTTAAATGTGTTTTAAACTTCAAAGGTTTAACCAGATTATGATAACAATAATGGCTAACATTTGTTGAATTCTTACATTATACTCAGCACATTTACCTACGCAATACACATAGCAACATTTGGAGGTTTTTAAAATTTAAACTTTCTGCCCCCACCTTTTCATGAAGATGGAGGCACAGTGAGGTTTACACATATCCAGTAAAGTGTCAGAATTAGAACACAAACCCAGGCATTACACTTCCAGAACTATGCTCTTAATCAGAGGTAGATGATAGATTGATAGATAATAGATAATAGATACTGGCATGGTATCCAGAAAATTAGAGGAAAGCAATATTAAAAGTAGAATCTTTATATGTAGAAGTAGACCTTTATATGTGGAAGGTACTACAGAGCCCATCTAATCCAGTAGTTTTCAAACAAGACTAAATCCCCACTAGGGAGCAGACTCCAGGGATGTCATAGAGACTGAGGAAAAAAGAGCAAGCAAACCAGCAGGGCTCAGAGCTCCTCCTTTCCTGCTATAACTTGAGCAATTCTGTATTTGTCTGTTTTACATTTAGAGATTCTGTGTAAGCATCTTTCTATAGAAAGAATTATGCTGCTAAAAATAATCTGAGAATCACTGTTATCTATCCCAATACTCTCATCAAGAAAATGGGAAAACTGAGACCCAGGATCATCTGAATCATACAAGAAGGTTACGGCAAAGTTGAAGCAAGCACTCACTCTCCTAACTCACTGTGGAAAATATAGAATACCCACAGGTTACTTTCAGCATTCTTGTCAGGCCAGATGACCTACAGGTCACATGTGGCAGACTTCCAAATTAACCTGCCTGAAGGATGTCTTGGGATACATGGCTTACATCCTGTCCTTGAGTAAAGAATCTTATCTGAGTCCCTCAAATCTTATTGTGAGTTCCTCCAACTGTTGATGTACTGATAAGTACATAACCTGCTGACATTGAAAAGCACACTGACTTATTTCTGAATCATGAAGTTTTAAGGATTGTCTTGCACATAGAACATTTTGGCCTATATATTGTAATCTATAACCAATGACTGTAACTTCTGTATTTTACTCTCTACTGAAAAGAACAACTTTTGTATGAGGAGTCCTCTACTCTTCTCCTAAACTTTCCTGTAAAAGCCTTCTGTTTTAGTCCATTCTTGCACTGCTATAAAGAAATACCTGAGACTGAGTAATTTATAAAGACGAGGTTTATAGAGGCAGAAATACCATTTAATCCAGCAATTCCATTATTGGGTTTATACCCAAAGGAATATAAATCATTCTATTATAAAGACACATGCACACATATGTTTATTGCAGCACTATTCACAATAGAAAAGACATAGACTCCATCCAAGTGCCCATCAATGATAGAGTGGATAAAGAAAATGTGGTACATATACATCATGGAATACTATGCAGCCACAAAAAGGAATGAGATCATGTCTTTGGTGGGGACACGGATGGAGCTGGAAGCCATTATCCTCAGCAAACTAATGCAGGAACAGAAAACCAAACACACAGTTACTAAAATACACACACACACACAGAAAACCAAACACCATATGTTCTTGCTTATAAGTAGGAGCTGAATGAGACACAAGGACACATGGTGAGGGGAGCGGCACACAGTGGGGCCTGTCAGAGGGTTGGGGAGGTGGGGGAGGGAGAGCATCAGGAAGAACACCTAATGGATGCTGAGCTTAATACCTAGGTGATGGGATGATCTGTGCTGCAAACCACCATGGCACACATTTACCTTGTAACAAACCTGCACATCCTGTATATGTACCCCTGAACTTAAAATAAAAGTTGGAAATCAAAGAAAAAAACAGATTTAATTGCACTAACAGTTCTGCAGGCTCTACAGACTTCTGCTTCTAGGGAGGCCTCAGGAAACTTACAATGATGGCGGAAGGTAAAGAGAAAGCAAGCACGTCTTCACATGGCCAGAGCAGGAGAAAGAGAGAGGGAAGGGGGAGGTGCCTCACCCCTTCAAACAACCAGATCTCATGAGAACTCTTTCACGAGAACAGCAAGAGGGAAGTCCGACCCCATGATTCATTCACCTCCCGTAAGGCCCCTATTCCAAACTGGGGATGATAATTCAACATGAGATTTGGGTGGCGACACAAAGCCAAACCACATTAGCTTCCAACTTGTGACAGACTCTGGAACACGCCCAACTTTGTTGATGCGTCTTTCCAGGTCCATCCTCACATCTGGCTTGCAGTAAAACTTTATCAGATTTTTTCTGCCTCAACAGCCTTCATTTTGGCCAACAGGCAGCTATTGTCGATGAAACTGACACTTGATTTTCATAGATTAGGGGAAGGGTGAAGCTTGCCAGGTTCTGACAAATGACAATCCTTCAATATTAAGGTAAATGTGATCCAGAAAAAAAAAAAAATTGTAAAGGCTTCTTATTCTGTCACTTGCCAGCTGCCTCTTGGTTAGGAGTTGTTCCTGTGGTTTACTTGAGTTCTTTACTCACATAAGAGAATTATCTGTTAGTGCTGTGTCTGATGCTGTGGGCCAAAACTGCCGAACAGAGAACAAGGGCTTCATAAGCAATCCTTATCCAAGGTCAGCTGTGTCCTTTTAAGTATCAAAGAAGCATTGCTTTGCTGTCAGAGAATTCCTAAGGTTGATATAAGGATGAAGTACAAATGTTTTGCTGCAAGGAGCACATGAAGGCAATACCATCTGCTTGACTGTTTAGATCATTCAAAACAAAAGGCGTACCTTGACAGAAGCAACTTACAGGCTCAGAAACCTGAGGTTATTGTTCCAGACCCATCTTGTGAAACGAAGGCTGTTTCACAAGAACAGATGTACATGATTAATCAAATACATAGATATTAAAATACACACATACATACACACACAGCATAGTGCCCATTTATTAACTCACAATGAGAAATTCTGCAACCAAATAGACGGCACTGTTCATGTCCACAAAGTATTGCTTTCCTTCCCATTAAGCAAGTGATGCACGTAGCAGGTGATCAATATATATCTATTGAATTAATGAGGGGAATCAAATTATAAGCAGAATGTTAAGTTATTGAATTACAGTGAGAAATGCAATTCTCAAAGAGAGTGGATGATCATACCGTCCCAATCAGCACATTCATTTACCATCAGCAAATGGCTTGTATTGGAAACCAGGTTACCAGAAGGCTGCGGAGAAATTGTGGAATCAGAGTTAAGGGAGACAGTATCTTAAGAAATGACTCTCAAGAAGCCACAGTTAAGGCCTGTTCATCTAACATTGAATTAGATATTCCAAGGAAAACACAATGATTGAGTCTACTAGCCAGGACTCCTCTTTCCGTGGTGAGTTGGATGGCGCATGCCCACACCTGCCTCTAATTCTCATTCTGTAATTTTATCTCTCACCAGATTCACAGCAGTCTCACCAGCCTGAAGATGGTTCTAACTCTTTTTCCTTGTGTTGCCCAGCTCTGCTGTGATCCATAAGGCACCGCTTTTAAAATTTAAACTTTCATAAACTGTCTTATTTCCTTTTTTGTGTGGAGGAAGGAAAGGAGGAAGAGATGAAACATGTTGTAGCCTCTTGGTAACCACAACCCAAATTACGTAAAATGAATCATTTCTTAATTTTAGTAATTCTGTAAGTTTAGAAGTCCATATAGAGAGAATGTTTATGCTTGATAAAGTAATATAAAGCATGGTTTATGAGAAAATTGCTAATATCTATCATATTTAGACTGGTATTATGAATAATTATGAGTCAATTACATTTTCCAACTCTGTACTGAAAGTATGTTTTTAGATCCCTATCAAGCTGATGCTATTTAAAGCATTTAATTTATTGATATATTAAGCATGTATTATAATAAATGCTATGCCAACAAACATAAAGACAGACTCACCAATATTTTATCAGACAAAATAGATCACTTCTAATAATTTCACATCACATCTTCCTTCCACTAAAACTCAGTCATCCATCCTTCAGTTTCAAACCTACTGCTCCATCCTAAGTACAGCATCGGTTCAAATAGGTGTATCTTATAGCACATCCTCCCATCCTCTGTTTTAGCAAACTTTTACTAGCCTTGTTGGGTGTCCCTATTCTGAATTTAAAGACCTTACATCAAGAACATGTATCTTCTTCTCTTCCTATAATAGTCAGAAATATAACAAAAATGTCACAAAGGCAACAAAGAGTCCAGGAGATGGACAAAGAAACAAAACTCCCCAATGGATGCAAAAGGGTCAAGGCCAGTGAAACTCTATCTGAAATTACCAGCTCTGGGAATTTTCCAAAAACAAATGAAAGCCTACGTAGAGCATGCATTCCAGGGATTATGAACTCATTTTGGCTTATGCTCTTTAGAAAGGTCTACAGCTGCATTCAAAATATATCCAGCTCATCTGTAGGCCTGGGGACTGACATGAAGCCAAGCGCCCCAGCTGGGACACGCAGGCAGGAATCAATTTAAGCCTTTCTGGCAGGACCTGAGGTGGTTTGCTATAATGAATGTTAAGGAGGGAAACCGAACCATGGAGAATTGGGTGTTTATCTTTCCTGCGTATTAAAGAGATGATAAATTGATGGATGAAAGCATATAGGAGATTCTCAGAAAGCTATTGTTCATGCTGGGTAGGGGCTATGTCGGTTTCACAATGAAGACTTAATAAAAATAAATCAGGGTTTGAGGGTTAGGGAAGTCCCAACCATGCTGTTGAGAGGAGAAAGATCACCTGGGGCTTCAAGCCCCGACTTAATAGAAAAGACAAGGCATTCATTTGTAGACACCTCAACATCAGTAAAGTAATAAAGCTCCCAAAGTTCTTAGAATTCTACATTTGTATTAATAACCACTGCCAAGGGAGCTAGTAACTGTATTAGAGAACCATATTTCCAAAGTAAAAATGATACAGGAGAGGAATATTTAAAGCCTGAAATCAATTTTATAAGTACCAAGTGAAGTGATCTATAAATATAGTTATAATCCAAGATGTGCCTATTCGGGTTACGAGAATTCAAATTTATGAAGCATTTCATGTAATATCCCTTCCTTTGGCTTCTGAGGCATTTTTTCCCATTAATAGAAACCAATTTGGATTTTCTTTACCTCCTGTGCCACATGCAGTCATCTTTGCAGATGTAGTTAGCTCGAATTGCATTAAATTATCCTCTCAGGAAACTCACGGTATGCTCATTTATAGCAGCAGAAATAACCTCAGGAATCATGCCATTTATGACGTCAACTTGTCTATTTAGTATGATGTCACTCGCACTGTTTCACTGCATTCCTTTGAATTGTTTATTGTTGTTACATTTTTACTTGCTTTGCAATACAGTTTGAATTGTGCTATTGTCCTACAATAGTAAAAGAATATTAATATATAATTTGGGGGCATTGACAATATGTGGTGTACTGTGCTAAATATTTTGCACATATTAATTTACTAATCCTCACTCAATCTAAAAGGTGGGTACTATTATTATCCCATTTTTCTGATGAGGGATCTGAGGCACAGATTAATTAAGCAATCTTAATTAATCTTGAAACTACAGAGCTGGTAAGTGGCAGAACTACATCTGAATGTAGTACCTAGTATACTGTGATAAGGGCTGTAAAATTGCTTAACAAGAGCAAGTAAATAGCTGCTTTCTAATTAATGAAGGGATAACACCTTGTCAGGGGCTATCATAACTTATTTTAACAGCTATTAAAATAATTGTGCCCAATTTAATGGGATATTATGTTGTTTTAGTGTAAGTGAATGCCAGTTTGAGGGCTTAAAAACACATAACTTAACAAAACATGTACAGGATCTGAATACTGAAAACTAGACAATGCTGATGAAAAAAAAAAAACAAAAAACAAAGAAAACCTAAATAGAGAGACATAGCATTCATATGTTAGAAAATTCAACGTAGTGGAGTTATGAAGTATCCCTAAACAGACCTATAGATTTAGCAGAATTTCTATCAAAATCTCAACAAACATTTTTATAGACATAGTTTATTCTAAAATTCATATGAAAAGGCAAAAAAAAATCTAGAATAGCTAAAACAATTTTGAAAAAGGTGAATAAAGTTAAAGGAGTCACTCTAACCAATGCTGAGGCTCATTGCATAACTGCAGTAATCAAGACAGTTAGCACTGGTGGAGGGAAAGACATGTGGATCAATGGAACAGAACAAAGAAGCAGAAATGACCCACAGATGTACGTCCGAGTGATTTTTAACAAAAGTGCAAAAGCAATTCAATGGAGGGAGGGTAGCCTTTTCAACAAACAGTATTGGAACAATCAGACTTCCATAGCAGAATAAAAAAAGGAAAGAAAAAAAAAAAGAAAGAAGCTACACTTAAATTTGATACCTTAAAAAAATTAACACAAAATAGATCATAAACTTAAATATGAAATGTAAAACTATAAAACTTTTAGGAAAAAATCTTCAAGATCCAGAGCTAGGCAAAGTGTTCACAGACTTGAAATCAGTAATGCAATTCATAAAAGGAAACATAGATAGATTGTACTTAATCACAATTAAAAACTTTTGCTCTGCAGAAGACCCTGTTAAGAGGATAAAAATATAAGCTAGAGATGGAGAGTAAACATTTACAAATTATGTGTCAAAGAACTAGTATTTAGAATATAAAAAGAACTCTCAAAACTCAATGGTAAAAAAAAGAAATAATTCAGATCAACTAATAGGAAAAAAATATTTTTTAGACACAAAAGGAATAAAAGACCAAAAATTGTTTTAAAAAAGCACACAGTCCAATTGAAAGATTGACAAAAGACATAAACATTTCATTGAAGAGGATATATAAATGGTAAATAAATATGCAAAACTATATTCAACATCATTAGCAATTAGAAAAATGTATATTAAAACCAAAATATTAAAAATGGTTAAAAAAATTAAAGAATGTTAACACCAAATGTGAGCAAGGATGCAGAGAAACTGGATCATTCTTGCATCGCTGATGGGAAAGTAAAATGATACAGCCACTCTGAAAAAGTATTTGGCAGTTTCCCACAAAATTAAAAATTAAATAGGCACTTGTCATATGATTTGGCAATTGCACTCTTAGATATTTATTCCAGAGATATGAACGTGTTCACCAAAATATAATTTGTACATAAATGTTCACAGCAGCTTTATTCATAATATGCAAAACCCAGAAATAATCCAAATATCCTTCAGTGGCTAAACAAAGAGTGATATATTCATACTATGAAATAGTAGATAGTAATAAAAAGGAATAAAATATTGACAGATAAAACAATTTGGATGGATCTCAAGGAAATTATTCTGGAAACACAAACCAATCTCAAAAACAGTTACATTCTGTATGATTCCATTTATTTAATGTTCTTGAAATAACAAACTTACAGAAATGGAAAACAGATTCGTGGTTGCCAGGGGTTAGGTTTGGTAGGGAAGGTGGTGGGTATGGCTATGAGGAACAACCAGAGGGAGACTCGTGGTGGCAGAAGAGCCTTGTAGCTGGATTGTGGTGTTTGTCACACAAACCTACACGTGATAAAATTGCATACAACTACACACAGACACACACACACATGCGCATGTACATAGATTGTACCAATGTTGATTTCCTGGTTTTGATGGTTATGCAAAAATATTACCATTGGGGGAAACTTGGTGAAGAGTACCCAGGAACTCCCTGTCCCTGCACATTTTTTGGGGACTTCTTGTGAGTCTATAATTCTTTGAAAACAGAAAGTTAAAACAAAACATGAAATTATTCCCTATTTCAATTATTTGTAATTACATTTTTGATTTATGATTTTTTCCTTCAAGAATTTTTTCAGGAATAAATTACCCCTGCAAAACAGGAGAAGGCTGTTCAGATAAAACAGTATCCTTTTCGTTTTAAGCAGAATGCTTCCTAGAGGGGTTTGGAATAAGAAGCAATGTACATTACATCCTGGGTTCCCTGCTCTGAAGAACGCATGCCAACTCCCAACATTTTAATACCAAAAAAACTAGGTTCTATTAACATCAGGGACAAACTTGAGAGCATAAGTCAGCAAAAGACAACATTCAGACTGACAAATTTATGCATTATGGTTTTTGCTGAAATCAAAAACAAGTATTATAAATTTTATAGCAAATTTAAACATCACTTTTTAACAAATAAAAAATGTACCATATGCAAAAATTTGCATTTAAGCTACATGGCCCTTTATTGGTGTATCTATAGATATCTATACTATATATCTTTACCTAGCTGTCTGTTTTTATTTGGCGTATTCCAACACGATTTCTTAGACCATCAGGCTCTCACCATCAGGAAGTGGTGGCGGCTTGGGATGGAAAAACATCTCAAGAGTTTATCAAAAAGGAGTTGAGGCTGAGCACGGTGGTTCATGCTGATAATCCCAGCACTTTGGAAGGCTGAGGCGGGCGGATCACGAGGTCAGGAGTTCGAGACCAGCATGACCAACATAGTGAAACCCCATCTCTACTAAAAATACAAGAAATTAGCCAGGTGTGGTAGCAGGCACCTGTAATCCCAGCTACTTGGGAGGCTGAGGCAGGAGAATCGCTTGAACCCGGAAGGCGGAGGTTGCAATGAGCCGAGACCAAGCCACTGCACTCCAGCCTGGGCAGCAGAGTGAGACTCCATCTCAAAAATAAAGACAAAAGAAAAAGGAGTTGAAAATGACTCCTGTATGGATTCTGTGCTTTTAATAAACATCATTTGAAAGATTTAACAGTAAGTGAGTAGAAATATATAGATCACATTTACCTACCTTTCAAGTTCATATGAATATAAAAGTTGAGGGAAATTTCTTTGGCAAATCTCAGAACATTTTCTCAATGATTTAGTGTATGTATGAACATCAAAATGTGTCTAGGTTTTTCAACTAAAACCTTTCTATGGTGCATATTTATCATTTTATAGGATGGTTTCAATGTTCATAATAATTTGAAAATAACACATTCAAATCAGAGATTGCTTAGCTCTCCCATAAAATAATAAAAGATGTCTGCTAAAACACTGTATAAAAAACAGCTTGTTCCTGGAGCTAGCTAAGGAAGTAGGTGAGGGTTCTATGATTCCAGTTAACGAACATTTCACGCCGGTGCGTGACTCGATGTAGTCTAGGCTGGTTTGCAATGTCCAGCATTTATTCTCTTTCTTTGTCACAAAATCCAAAGCTCTTCACCATATGGTGTCATTTTTGAAATGTTAATCTGAGCGGAGCTTGTGATGCCAGTTAGGTTTCCAGCTGGTCTCTGTATTGGCTATTTCACAGACATTAGCCCTGTTTTGAATTAAACTAAATTAGGGAATAAAATGAGATATTGTCATGCAAAGTCAGGCAATATTATTTGACATCTGCACCATCTCTGAGAGCTTTATTGAGTGGCTATTTTTAAATGTAAACTAAGAAAGAAAGAATACATAAACAGCTTAAGACTAGATAACATATTAATGTAGCATCTTAGGAGATAATAACAATACTTGAAGAATGACCTCCATCCACACCCTATGTCTATTTGGGCCAGAGAGAAGGAAGTAAATAGCTTTCTCTAAGACGTTTACAGACCCAATGCATCAGTTTTGCCTGGCTAAGGAAACGGCCATTAAGATGTATGTGGATCAGAAATGTACATGTTCACTTTTTATTTTTTCACCTTCCTATCATGTCCAAAAGACACTTACTTGAAAGTAGAGAGATGGATAAAAGGAATTCACTCTGCTTTGCATAATAATTTAGCATACCAAATCCACTGGAAGAGAGGAATCTTGCTGATAACTACACAGGGTTGGCAGTTGGTGTGGCTAAACATTTCTCATTCTCCTGTGGCTTTACTGTCCCCTGCCTGAGAATCAGAATTTGTCCATGGCAGATGTGTATCTGTGTGTCTCCTTCGTGGATGAGGGTATATCCATGGACACTGTTACTCACAGGAAAATTAGAAACAAAAATTCATATCTGTAACTTACACTGGAGATAGACCTTGAAAAGGACTAGACTTGCAATGCCTAAATTCCTCCCCACCATCCCTCTCTCAAAAGTTTTCTGCAAGACTTGGGAAATCAAAGGTCATTAAAAACTATTCTGTTGTAGCTACAGAGCCTAATTCTACCCCAAATCCCAGGACTTGTTGCAAGGCTTTGCTTTGAGGATAGAGATGGATCCAGTGTGTGCACAACCCCGTGGGTCAGGTGGCTTCCTGTGGCGTCAGTCCAGGTTTGCCCAAGGAGATCTGAAGAGAGACTCTCACAGAGGAGGGTAGACCTGAGATCGTGTGGGCAAGGGCAGGAATCTGGATGTGTCCTAGAGAGGACCACCTGTGAAAGCTTTAACTGCTTGAAAGCTTTCCTTTTGAATTTTTTTCCTTTAGACAGTCCTAAGTATCTTTCCATGTAAATTCCCTTTAATAGAGGCCCAACCCTTCAGTGACCGCTGGTCTACCCATTCAACTGGATATTCCAGTGGTGCAGAAGAAAGGAAGGACAGGGGTGAAATGTACCTCACATTTGCCCCTAGCCACTTCTTCCCTCTTTCTTACCCTACATCTGTGCCTCATCAAGGAGGCCCGCAGTCCCGAGTTCCAGGGCCCCAGCTGATAACTGAAGAGAAGTGATTAGAGACTGTGCTATGGAGTGAATGTTTGTGTCCTCCTCAAAACTCATGTGTTGAACCCTAACCCTCAATGTGACAGTATTAGGTGGTCGACCTTTGGAAGGTGATTAGGTCAGGAGGCTGGGACTTTCATGATGAGATTACAGAAGTGAAAGAGTTTCCTTACAAAGAATCTCTTCATCTGGGCACAGTGGCTCACGCTTGTAACCTCAACATTGTGGGATGCTGAGGCAGGTGGATCACTGGAGCCCAGGAGTTCCAGATCAGCCTGGGCAACGTGGTGGAACTCCATCTCCAATAAAACTACAAAATTTAGCCAGCTGTGGTGGCACACACCTGTAGTCCCAGATACTTGGGAGGCTGAGATGGGAGGATTGCTTCAGCCTGGGAGGCAGAGGTTGCAGTGAGCTGAGATGGCGCCACTGCACTCCAGCCTGGGTGACAGAGTGAAACTCTGTCTCAAGAAAAAAAACAAAAAACAAACAAACAAACAAAAAATCAGAATCTTATGATCTTATGAGGATGTCCTTATAAGAAGAGAAAGAGATATTATCTCTCTCTCTCTCTCTCTTCCTAGGAGAGCCACCCAGGAAAGCATGCACATAGAAAAGGCCATATGAACACATAGAAAAGACCATATGAACACACGGCTAGAAGGCAGCTGTCTATAAGCCGGGAAGGCAGCCCTCACCAAAAACTGAATCTGCCAGCACCTGGGTCTTGGACAGACTTCCCAACCTCCAGAATCATGAGAAATAAATATCTATTAAATGTCTATTAAATAATTAAGCCCATCTAGTCTCTGGTACTTTGTTACAGCAGCCCAAGCTAAAATAAATTGCAACTCAGATAAGAAACGAGATGAAATAATCAGGGTCTGATTTCATACAACTTTCTTTTCCAGAGTGAGTTCATGTTCTTCGTAGGGACATGGATGAAGCTGGAAACCATCATTGTCAGCAAACTAACACAGGAACAGAAAACCAAATACTGCATGTTCTCACTCATAAGTGGGAGTTGAACAATGAGAACACATGGACACAGGGAGGGGAACATCACACA
>NW_012115322.1:1931050-1953365 GCF_000951035.1 Colobus angolensis palliatus | reverse complement strand
TGGTGATCCCCAAAGCTATGCAAAACCAACTCTTATGTTAGACTAGATGACATTTATTATTTTCCAAGTGCCAGCTGTCTTGACCACTTCACTTGAAATTTGACAAAAAAAAATTAAATTAATAAAATTAAATTAAATATAAGAAAAATAACTTTTTTCTTTTCCAAATACCCTACAAGGATGGTGATCCCCAAAGCTATGCAAAACCAACTCTTATGTTAGACTAGATGACATTTATTATTTTCCAAGTGCCAGCTGTCTTGACCACTTCACTTGCATTATATCTGAACAACAATGCTGTGAGGTAAATGCAGTCACTTTCCTTGTTTTACAGATGAACAAGGAGAGACTCGATTAATTAACTTGCCCACTATCAGAGAAATGGAAAGCAGTGAATGCTACTTTGAAAACAGGTGGTTTGACTCGAAAGTCTATGTACCAACCACTATCCTAATCCAGCCATTTTCGGACTTTCCTTGAGTTAGTAACTCAATTCTTTTGTACTTTTATGCTCCACATTTTTTCCCAGAAGCTTAAACTTTCCAAAACTCTACTTATTGCTTTGACCCTATCATTTTCTGCTTAAGAAGTTTGTTGGCCCCTTCTTCTGTGAAAGGCTCTCAGCCCAGAAAGACTTAAGGGTAGGTCTGGGCAGAGTACTTGTCATTAACTAGTATCATCCTTTCAAGAATCTACTTTTTTCAGATGGTGTGGTAGTCTGTATTCCTTTTTCCAAGCCCGTATTTGGTTCCCCTCTATGTGGAAGGATGGCATTTCCCCACCCTACTGCACTCACACAGGGCCCTGTGATTTGCTTTGGTCAATAAAATGTGAGCAGAAGCAACATGTGTCTCTTCCAGACAGAAGTTTTAAGAGCCAGCACCTACTTTGCTATGGGCTATTGAGCAACTGGAAACATTCAGTTGGAAGCTACTCCATCTTCCTGGGTCCTAGGCTGAAAATGACATGAGGCAGAACCTCAGCCAAGCCACTATAGATATGGAGCATACTCAGTAAAAGACAAATCTTTGTTGTTGGTGGTCACTGAAATGTTGGGGTCCTTTGTTACGGCAGCAACACCTAACCTAACTGACTGATACAAGTGGATAATCTGTATTTCTAAAGCTGCCTCCTGCAGCTGTGAAGCCCCATCTCATTGTGCCTCTGCTTCTACTTCAGAGTTTGATTTATCCTCCGGGGATATTTACCAATGTCTGTAGACATTTTTGGTTGTCACAAATGGAGGCATGCTACTAACACCTAGCTAGGGAAATGCTGCCAAATATCCTACAATGAACAGAACAGTCCCCCACAACAAAGAATTATCCAGCCTAAAAAGGCAATATTGCCAAAGTTAGGTCTACACGAACCACCAAAATGATCCAACTTATTGATGTATCATTAGGAGTGATTTATTTTCAAGGAAATAGAATGCCCAAGTAGTCTCAATAGCTTAAAAAAATAGTTAATTTTGTTTGTTTGTTCTTTTGGCTAATACAAAGTTCAACACTAGGCAGTCCAAGAATGGTATAGAGGCTGAGAGATGTCATCAGGAGTAAGGCTCTTCCTACTATCTGTCCTGCCATTCTTAGTATGTGAGCTCATTAAATTCATGAGTACGAGAAAGCTGCTGCTCCTCCAGCCATACAAACAGATTCTAAGCAAGACAAAGCAAAGAGGCAAAGATCTGAGCCAACCACATCAAATCCATTTCATCAAGAAAGCCAAAGCTTGTCCATACACCCCTCAGAAGATCCTCTCTTAGGTCCTATTGGCCAAAGCTTCTCCACTTAGCATCCCAAGTACCAAAGGAAGCTAGGACTGTGCATATTTAGCTTTCCCAGTCTTTATAGTAGAAAAGGCAAGAGGAAAAAAGACTGAGAATCAGTCTTTAGAGAGCAATCTTACAGTATCTGTCTTTCTCTGGTTTTAGCTATAGACCAGTTACACTGACTTGTGTCATGAGTAAGGAAGGGGGAAGATGACATGTAAAACTGTTTTGAGATCTATGGTCAGGGTTCCATAGACAGCTTTATGAAGTGGGATGAAAAGAAGCTCCTCCTTCTCCTTCCAGTGTCCCTTCCAGGCATTCCAGTGAGTCATCCTCCTGTTTCAAGCTCATGCCCAAACTGAAGCACCTGTCCTGTGGTCTTCACAGCCTGCCACAACCTGTAGAACTACATGAAGACAGGTTTTCCCAGCATGGCCTCATGTGAATTCTAGGATGTGGAGGCAATTGACTAGCTAGGAGTCAGGCATTCTTGGACAGTAGTGTGGGAAGCTAGCGGAAAGACAAGAACAGTGACCCTTGGCCTAAAAAGTCCTAAATTTTGGCAATGGCTTTGTCTTTCATCTCAACTCTCACCACACCTCCACATCAGACTAGTTAGTCCTTCTGAGGGTTTGCAATCTATGACTCAGTTAATAGGGGCAATATGTGCCCAGGAGGACTTCTAATAGAAAATGCATCCATATGGAAATGCAATCCAAAAGCATCAAGGAGCACAGATGATGCATTATGATAACCTTAGTTCATTCAGTAAGTCAGCAAAAGTGTGTGTCACAGTAAATTAAAAATGACTAAACACTAGCCTTTTTGCCCATTTTAAGTAATATTCCTTAATGACCTTAAATGAAACAGAAAATTAAAAATCTGTGAGATGAAGAGAAGAGTAAATTGAAATACATACTCAGATACAGTATGAAAGCAGCAAAAAGTTAATAGTTATTTCTATGTTTAGTGTACTGATGGAAAAACAGAGCTGTCATAATTGTTTTACAATATTACAATGTGAGTGCTATTCTTAATGTACTTTTCATTCAAAGGCAGAACCCAAGAGGTAAGAAAGGTAATATATAGGAAAATGACTCAGTGTGTAGGCTAGATCAGAAGTTGGTCCATTATGTACTTAACTTCTTCCAGGTTTTATTATTACAGTGATTCCTTATTCAGGAATAGAACTCTTAGATACGAGCCCCAAAATGAATGGAGAGCTGTATGCCACACAGCTTGGAAACTGGAAAATGATTTGGATGTCATGATTTCTAAGCCTATGTGTTGGCACTTAAAACCTCTCAGAATTAACTTATATATCAAAGTTGACCCAGTGAAATGAAAACACCAAGAGATCATCACACTGTTCTTGGGGATAGGAGGCTTCTTTGGTGTTGTAAACAAAAAAAAACAAAAGCACTGAATCTGGGGTCAGAAAATGCACTTCAATCTTTGCCTCCACCATGTATTTACTAGATATGACACTATGGGCAGGTCTTTACATCCTCTAAACCTCAGTTTCCTCCAAAATCTACGTAAGTTATCTGCTACTGAATAACAATTTACCCCCAAAACTTCGCAGCTTAAAACAACAATAAAAATTTATTATCTCACATAGTTTCTGTGGGAGAGTTCAGAAGCAACCTACCTGGATGGTCCTAACTCAGGGTCTCTAGCAAGCTATTGAGATGCTGACCACAGCAGTGTTCATTTCAAGACGTGACTGGCCCTGGAGAATCCTGTTTCAAGATGCTTACTTATATGGCTTGTAAATTAGTACTGATTATAGGACCACTCACTACATGGACTGTCCTCAGGCCCGTTTGAGCTTCCTTACAACATGGAAGCTGGCTTCCTCCAGAGGAATAAGCATAAAAGGACTTTTTAAATCATAACACTCTTTACAATTTTTACAAGTGTTTCATCCTAATTCCATTATGTGATCAAGAATGTACACTTGGTAACAGGGTTGGTCAAGAAATCTGTGTATGTCCATATATATATGTGCTTTTTAACTGACTTTTTTATCAAAAGTATACATGTACATGGTTTTTAAAACTCAGATAGTGAATAGTGCCATCAGATTTACAGAAAAAAAAAAAGTCAGGCACACACCCTATTCCTGTACTTCTCAAAAATGATCACTTTTAATTCTTTTAGCATTTTAACTCAACCTATACAAATAACCTGCATGAACTATTTTTTTAATTTATAATTTTAGAAATAATTTATTGGCTTCCTAATATTAGAAGTTTTAACTCTAATACCATATTCACCTCTTCCTCAATTCCCAAAAATATATATATTATAAATTAAAGAAAATCAATATTCAGTCTGTGCATAATAATATTGGTGTAAAGCTAGGTCTTAGCTAAGCTGTATAAGGTATTAGGTAATTTCTTTTTAATGATGATATTCATTTTATCTGCAAAGGAGACTAAAAGCTATGATTTTTTTTTAGTATTATGAGATACAGAGAAATTAAACAGTTTCTTCAAGGATTAATTAGCAATAAATCATGTTGATTTATTCAATGCTTAGCAAGGTAGTCTGGTGACACTTTTTTAATTGTGTAAAAAAAGCCAAGAGTGGTTGCTCCCACTTGTAATCCTAGCTACTCAGGAGGCTGAGGCAGGAAGATTGCTTGAGGCCTGGAGTTTTGAGATTAGCTAGGGCCTCATAGAAAGATTCCATCTTTAAAAATATAAAAAATAAATTAGTTGGGCACAGTAACAAGAGCCTGAAACTGTTGTCCTAGCTATTCAAGGGGCTGAAGTGGGAGGATCACTTGAGCCCAGGAGTTCGAGGCTACAGTGAGCTATGATCACCACTCGGCTTGGTGACCAAGCAAGACCCTGTCTCTAAAGTTAATTAACTAAAAAGCTTTTTTAAATAAAATATACTTAACAAAAAATTTATCATCTTAATCATTTTCAAGCAGACAGTTCAGTGGCATTAAGTACATTCACATTGTTATGTGACTATTACCATCATCTCTCCTCAGAACTTTCTCATCTTCCCAAACTGAAACTCTGTACCCACCAAACTATAACTCCCCGTTACTTCACTCTTCTAGCCATCACCATTCTACTTTGTATGAATCTGACTGTTTTAAATACCTCATATAAATGGAATCATACACAATATTTATCCTTTTGTGACTAATTTATTTCACTTAACATAATGTCTTCAAGATTCATCCATGTTGTAGCATGTGTCAGAATTTCCTCCCTTGTTAAGACTTAATAATATTCCATTGTATGTACATACACATGTTGTTTATCCACTCTTTCAGTAGATATTTTGGTTGTTTCCACCTTTTTGCTATTACAAATAATATTGCTATGGACTTGGGAGTACAAATATCTCTTCAAGTCTCTGCTTTCAAGTCTTTGGGGCATATACAAAGAAGTAAATTGCTAGATCCTAGGATAATTCTATATGTAATTTTCCTTTTTTTTTTTTTACATAATGGCCATCCTAATGGATGAAGTGGTATCTCATTATAGTTTTAATTTGTATTTCTGTAATGAACTGTGATTTTGAACATCCTTTCATGTGCTTATTGGCCATTTATAAATCATCTTTGGAGAAATGTCTAAGTTTTTGCCCATCTTAATTAGGTTAGTTTTCTTCTTGTTAGATTGTAGTTCTTTTTGTATCCTGGATATAATCCCTTATCAGATACATTATTTGCAAATATTTTCTCTCATTCTGTGGGTTGCCTTTTCACTCTAATAGTGTCTTTTGATGCACAAAAGTGTTTAATTTTGAGGTGGTCCCATTTGTCTACTTTTGCCTTTGTTGCTTGTGCTTTTGGTGTCAACATCTAACAAGTCATTGCCAAATCCAGTGTCATGAAGCTTTTTCCCTATGTTTTCTTATAAGAGCTTGATAGTTTTAGCTCTTACATTAAGGTTTTTGACCTATTTTCAGTTAATTTTTGGATATGGCATAAGGTAAGAGATCAACTTTGTTCTTTTTGAAACGAATATCCAGTTTTCCCTGCACAATTTGTTGAAAAGAATGTCCTCTCCTCATTAAGTAGTCTTGGCAGCCTTGTCAAAAATCATCTGACCATATATCTGAGAGTTTATTTCTGGGTTTGTATTATGTAATGTACAACTTTTTGTTTTCTTTTGAGTTCATAATTGCCTTATCCTTTCAATTGCTTCATTTCCATGCCCCTATCATTAATTCATACCCAACTGGCCCAGACATATACAATTCCTCTCATTATAGTTTTTAAAATCTGGCAGTAGATGGGGTTTGGTCCATTTTCTTGATTGTTTTGAAGACATTGCTCTCAGATCCCTCTGCCTCCCTGCTCCTCTTTGAAGACTTCTGCACAGCTATTATGTGGAAATTTTCTTTTCACTGTCATCCTGGGAATTCCCATTGCTGCATCTTGTGGCAGGTGCCCCATACCCAGGATTCCTTATATCTTCCTTCTTTACTCACTCATGTTGGTGAAATACATCATTCAACTTTCTGAATATATTTACTCCACCCTAACACTTTAGTTTTCATATAAATAAGTATGAAATTCTAGGTTTGAAATACATTGTCTCAGAATATTGAAGGCTTGACTCCATTGGCTTCTAGTCTCCAGCGTAACAGTTGAGAAACCAAATTTTAGATAACAGGACATCAGTAAAAAGATTGTGGATGGGAAATTTCATGGTCATATCTTTTTCAAGTAGATCACATTGGCTGCTGTATGACAGATGAACCTAAGAGGTGCAGAAACCAGTTGGAAGACTAGCAGCATTCCAAGGAAAAGCTAAAAAATACCTAAACTAAAAAGAGCATTAGAGATGGAAAGAAAGGGTAGAATTCAATAAATATTTAGGAAAAGATATGAGTAGGATGAACTGATTATTGGTAGGGTCTAGGATGATTCCTCATATTTGGACAAAAGTAGATAAAACCTCAGCATTTGGAAGTACAATAGATAGATAGAGATACATATCTATACAATAGAGATATCTACATAATAGATTTTTTTTTAATATTAAATGTAGTTAACCGCTGTTGATGAGAAAAAGACCAAACTGTAAAATATTTGAAGACGTTTATTCTGAATCACTATGAGTGACTCAGATAATATGAGTCACTACAGCCAGGGATGTAGCCTCAAGAAGTCCTGAGAACATGTGCCTGAGGTGACTGGATTACAGCTTGCTTGTATACATCTTAGGGAGACCGAAGTTACAGGCAAAGATATAAATCGACACAGGTAAGGTATATACATTGGTTCAACCTGGAAAGGTGGGACATCTCAAAGAGGGCACATACAGGTCATGAATAGATTTAAATATTTTCTAATTGGCAATTGCTTAAAAGAGTTAAGCTTTGCCTAAAGAGTTTAAGTCAGCAGAAAGAAATGCCTGAGTTAAAATAAGGAGGGGTTGTGAAAGCCAGGGTTCTTGTGATGTAGATAAAGCCCCTAAGTAGCATACTTCAGGGAGACTAGATAGTAAATGTCTCTTTTTGGACCTTAAAAGGTGCCAGATTCTTAGTTAAATCTCTTCTGGATGAGGATAAGACCTAGAAAGGGAAGGAGATTCTCTACAGAACATAAATTTCCCCCACAAGAGATGGCTTGGCAGGACCATTCCAAGATAATGTCAAAGAAATCTATTTTGGGGTAAAATACTTCAATTTCCTTCAGGGCCTTTTATCTGTCATGTGATGCTATACCAGAGTCAGGTTGCAATTTGTCATCTTATTACTACAAAATGTCTGTTTTGTCAGTCTTACGACTTTTATCTTCATGTTAATGCTGGTCAATTGTGCCTAAACTTCAAAGAGAATGGGGTATAATGAGGCATATCTGACCTCTCTTCCTTTCATGGCCTGAACTAGTTTTTTTGTTTTTTGTTTTTTTAAAAGAAAAAATATTTTAATAAGCACTTATAATTCAAATAATGAATTAATATAAATTATAGGTTACATAAGATTATAAACTTAAACAAGATCATTAGAAAACATTTTCTAAAGTTAAATCTCCTAAGTCCAAAAGTATCCTAATTATATAGCTATCTTCTTATTATTATTATTATTATTATACTTTAAGTTCTGAGGTACATGTGCAGAACGTGTAGGTTTGTTACATAGGTACACACGTACCATGGTGGTTTGCTGCATCCATCAACCCATCATCTATATTAGGTATTTCTTCTAATGCCATCCCTCCTCTAGCTTTTTAGGTTTCTTTAGAATTCCTTTGGCCAGGAGGGGCTCTGTTCAGTCAGTTGGAGGGCTTAGAAATTTATTTTTGGTTTACTTTGCATTATGAGATCATGGATACCTCATCTCTGGAAATATTTGAGCAAAGACCAAAGGAGTATTTTTAATCTTTTTTAGGTTATGAATCATTTCAGAATTAGATGGAAGCAAAACTACATACATGTGCATGCATGCACATGTGCACACACACACACACACACACACACACATTTTTGTATATATATTTAACCTCTAAGTCAATTAGGTGAAGAGAAAGTGAACTAATTGATCTTTTGCAAGGTATAGTCCTTGGGCTGACTATGAGGTAGGATCAATGAGCTCTAATTAGCTTCCAACTCTCATTATTCTAATTCTATAAATAATAAAGTACTACCTGTTACTGTGTCCCTGCATCAAGAACGCATTGCCAAACTCACCTCACCATGTTTCCATTTGAGACAGGAGTTTGGCAGGACTGGTTTCACAAGATACAGGCCATAAAGACGCCACTGATAAAACAGGATGCAGTGAAGAAGCTGGCCAAAACCAAGATGGCAACAAAAACAACCTCTAGTTGTCCTGGCTGCTTATTATATGCTCATTATAATACATTAACATACCCAAGGAAACTCTCACCAGCACCATGCCATGGCAACGTCTGGAAGTTACCCTACATGATCTGAAAGGGGGAGGAACCCTCAGTTCCAGGAACTCCCTGCCCCTTTCCTGGAAAACTCACAAATAATTCATACCTTGTTTAGCATAAGATCAATAAATAACCATAAAAATAGCCAAACCAGCAGCCTTCAAGGCTCCTCTGCCTATGGAGTGGTCACCCTTTTATTCCTTTACTTCCTTAATAGACTTGCTTTTACTTCACTCTGTTGGCTTGTTCTCTAATTCCTTCCTGCACAAAGCCAGGAACACATGTGGTCTCCCAGGCTGAACCCCAGTTTGGGGGTTTACCCTGTAACACATTAATTACTTACATGTATTGACCTCCTTGAGGGAGAAGTCTTTATTTTTACCCCTCTGGATGTTCCTATCATGAAGCACAAGGTTGATTAAATAAATCTTATCAAATAACAATGTAGGGAAATCAAAGTGGTATAGTCCTCGCCCTCTAGCAACAGCGTCTGCTCTTTTCCTTCTCTTCCCCAACCACTACCACAATCCTTACCCATTAGAATTACACTGACTACTCAAGTTCAATTCTGTATCCTAAGGCATTTAATATTTCTATTGGACCCCAGTCATACCATTAGGGAGTCTCATGGAACCCGTTTAAGATTTTGAAGGAAATTTTGATAGCCCCAAATTATGTACCCCAGCCCCTCCCCCCAAAAGGGATTTTTATCCTTTGATTACTGCTTAGAAGGGGATATGGTGGTGAAATAGGCACAAGACGGGAATTTGGGGATTAACATCCAGTTCTTAACTTATTCTGGGTCCTAGAATTAGCTCCCTTTCTCTTCTTGGACTTCAGTGTTTTCATCTGTAAATGAAAAGACTTAACTGGACCATAATAGCTAATAGGCTTTCTTTTGGTCCATCTCTGATCAGATGGTTCCAACTGCCTGGTGCACTGTGCAGAGGAGGACTATGAGGCTGGGTCTGGGCCATGGCTGAGCAGCACCCTGTTTGGATGGTGTCTGCAATGGAGGGGCAGGGTATGTGCTGGCAGTATGCCAGCCCCAAGGTGGATGGTCACTAATGTCCCATTCAGCTTTCTAAGTCTGTGACTAACACTCTTATTTTTCAGCCTGTTAAC
Organism: Colobus angolensis palliatus; assembly: GCF_000951035.1. Lineage (NCBI taxonomy): Eukaryota > Metazoa > Chordata > Mammalia > Primates > Cercopithecidae > Colobus > Colobus angolensis. The sequence goes on along the minus strand of NW_012115322.1, from coordinate 1,943,589 downwards.
CTTTTTTGTTGGTCTCAATTAATGAATCTCTACCTTTTTCATGTCCCTTTTTAATTGAGGAGACTAAAATTGGATAAAGTTTGCTTGAAAACTTATCAGAGATGTATAATGTCATAGTTTCTAAATTCCACATTCCACTTACACGTCATAATAGTTGCTTCTTTAATTAGAATTGAAATGTCAACCCATAATATATGGGACACATGACACTAATAATAACTAATTGCTAGCTGTAGAGAAATATATAATATAAAATAAAATAATTCAGCATAACATATTATATTAGTTTCTTAGACAGTTCCTGTAACAAATTACCACCAGACTCGGTGGCTAAAACAACACAAATGTATTCTCCCATGCTCCTGGAAGCCAGCTGTCCAGAATTAAGGTATTGGCCATCATGTTCCTTCTGAGGGCCCCAGAGAGGGGTCTTCCTTTTTCTTCCTGGCTTCCGGTGGTTGCTGGCAATTCTTGACATTCCTCAGCTTGCAGCTGTATTGCTCCAGTCTCTGCCCCTGTAGTCACATGGCACTCCTCCCTGGGAATCTGTGTCTCCAAATCTCTCTCATTAGAGGAAAATCAGTTAGTGGATTTCGGGCTCACCCTAATCTCGTATGATCTCAACCTAACTTGATTGCATCTGCAAAGACCCTATTTCCAAATAAAGTCACATTCACAGTACCGGAAGTTAAGACTTCAAGACATCATTTTGGGGGACACAATTCCACCCACAACACATATCATAGCAACTTCTACACTTGCCAAATAATTCATTATTAAATCATGACAGACATCCATGTTTCATCATGCGTATCTTGATGATGATGATCTATAATTATTTACCTGGAATGGTATCATAAGTTCTTGGTGAATAAAAACACCAGACTATAGTATAATAGAATCTTATTTACAGGATATTATGTAAAATGTCTATATATAGAAAATACATTGAGAAATATTTGAATAAGGCAAGCATTTTTATAAGAACAAAGCTTTAGATTTATAAGCTAGGCACAATAATAATAACACCACCAATAAAATATATTGTTTCCAATGCTCATACTTTTCAAAATAAAAAAAGCAAAAGTAAAAACAAACATACCAATTTAAAAGACATGTTTTTATATGTTGACAAAAAACAAAGATAATTTTTGCTTTTATATTTAGTCCTAATCCTTCTAAAACCTTTAGCTAACCAATGATCAAAGATGAAAAGAGTCTTGCCTTCTTCCTCATAAAGGAAGAAATTCTTTCCCCGAAGTCCAAAGTAACTTTATTTAATAGGTCACTTTTGCCTCTTAATGTTATTGAAAAGATTGCCCCTATTATGTTATCTCTGACTAAGTTGTGGCAAAAACAAAGTTGACATCAGGTATTTGGCCTCAGATGAACCTACAATAGAGAAATCAGAAAAGCAGTGCAAAGAAGGGAGCCAAGACAAACATGAGCCTGGGGGCTGAACAGAGACCTAAGTATGCACCGTTCAGCAAATCTGCAGGGACAACCTTGGCTAAGAGCTGAAATCAGTGGTCAGTGGGGCATGCAGCTTCACTACCTCCACCTGTCTTTTAGTGTGTCATTATTGCAAATTAAATAATTCAGTTGAAAGATAAAACATTTGTTACACTGGTGGCAAAATCTTTTGATGCCAACATGTGACAAATGTAATTGAGTTCTATTCCACTAAAAGTCAGACTATCATGTAGTTCAAATCCAAATCTCTCAGACCTTCTTTGTCCCATTTAAGAAGGATGGTTGTATAGGCTCTGACATAGTTGACTTTTTAACTGCAAAGGAAGGAAGTTCCTTTAAGCCTAAAAAAGCAAAACCATCTGGTATTGCACAGCTGTGGAAATATTGTGTATCTAATTATTTATGGAGATACCTATGATTTGGCCTGGATATATCCCAAAAGACTTTGGAAAAGCAGAGTTTCATTGCGGGTTCAGATCAATAACTTCTAAATGGTTATTCTGGTTCAAGATTTTTCTCATTGGAATGAAGAATGGGAAAACCCTGTTTTCATTAAAGAACCACAGAAATGTCATCCTGCTTTATGTCAAGACATCAAAGAAGACATGCTATGAAGTCCTGTAGGAAAAGTCATTCTGACAGTCATTCTATAACTTTGGCCTTTAAACTTCATTGGTCAGAACAGGTGACAGAAATATATTTAACAACAAGCGTAGTATCTAAACCCCTAGTTATTTATTGCCATATACGCTCTACAGATTAACTACTAAGAAATGATAATCCACCCTTTTTAAATAAAATCACAAAAAATGTAGAACTTTAGAGTTTAACACTCAATAGAGATTTTCTGCTTCATGTCAGGACACAAGACTAGGTTTTTTGGTTTTGTTTTTGGTTTTGCCAGACAAATCTTCCCACAGGAAAAAAAAATAGAAAATTAGAAAGACATTTTTAAAATATAAATGCTTGAAGGCATCGAAGAGTTTCAAAAACAGATTTTTTAAAAATCTAAGATTTGACGGAGAAAAGGGGTACAGAGAAATGAGATCAACTTTCAGTGTGTTTTACCCTTAAGCCTCTGCCAATTTACCAGTGATGTCTTAAGGACTGAAAAGTTGAGCAGAAGCCTGTGTCTGGAAGGATGAGAGACCAAACAGAACTTCCAACCATCTTAAGAGGTTGAGGAGGACATAAATTGGAATTCAGGATATACCAAGTTCTACGGTTTGAATGTGTGTCCCAAAGCAATAGCATGGAGAGATTGTGCCTAATGGAAGGTGTTTAAGTCATGAGGGCTCCTCCCTCATGAATAGATTCATGCTGCTATAGAAAAGGCTCATGGAAGTGGACTGTCTCTCTCCTACTCCTGTTTTTCTGCCATGTGAGGACACAATGTTTCTCATCTCAAGAACTCAGCATTCAAGATGCCATCTTAGAAGCAGATAGACTAGGCCCCAACCTGTGAGCACTTAGATTTTGGACTTCCCAGACCCCAGACCTGTGAGAGAATACATTTCTGTTCTTTATAAATTATTCAGTCTGTGGTACTCTGTTATACCACCATAAAATAGACTAAGACACCGAGGAAAAGGAATCTTGATAAATAACCAAGATGTTCAGCTAAGACTCCTGAAAGACAATTGGGAATCCTTATAAAGATGATGAATCAGAAACAATGTCAGATCAGCCATCAAAAATACCAAAATCTAACTCTGAATCATCTCAGTTCCTGGCTAGATTAAGGTGACATTCCACTATGCTAACTGTCTAAATCAAAACACAAGCCAATCCTTTTTGAAAAAAGATTAAAATCATTCAGAATCCAATTTCTCATATATGACATGTAGCATTAAATCCAAAATTACCAGGATACAAGAACACTTGACCAAAAATCAAGAGAATAATATATAAGAGTAATAGATCTACCAAAACCTCATTAGAGTACTTAGACATGAATTTTTTAAAATTGTGATTAATACCTTCAAGAAGTTAGATGGCATATGAAGAATTTCAGCAGGGAAATAGAAATTATAAAAAATATGAATTTTAGAACTAAAAATACATAAGCAAAATCAAGAACACAACTGATGGGTCTAATAGCAAATTAAATACAGCTGATGAGAAGATTCATGGACTACAAGTTTGTAAAAATATACAGACTGATGCATAGAGAAACAGATAGAAAATGCATAAATAAGCATAAGAGACACATGATATACATATGTACAGTTGAAGCCCCAAAAGGAAAGGAGAGAGAAAATGGAGCAAATGAAACATTTAAGAAAATGGTTTTCCAAAACTGATAAAAGAAACCAAGACACAGATTTTGGATATGTTACAAACCTCAAATAGGATGAATATAAATGAAAGAACACCTTAGCACATTATGGTAAAATTCCTGGAAATTGAAGGCAAAAAAAAATTATAAACAGACAAGGAGAAAGAAGACAAAGTTTTATTCAAAGAAGCAAGAAGACTAACAAATTGACAGATGACTCCACAAAAGAAACAATGAGATCCAGGAAAAATGGAAAAGCATAATGAAAGTATAGAAATAATCCTGTTGCTTATTTAGTCCCACTCTGGCTCACCCATCTCTGATGAGAAAACTACTCCCAGAGAGGTAAGTATCTAGCCCAAGATGACAAAGCAAAGTCAGACCAGAATTTTACGTTGCCCTAAAATTCAGTTTCCTAGTTTACTTGTATTCTTCTCACTCAAAGAAGATAAACATTTTACCCTACCAAAGAAACTACTGTTTTCTGTGCATACCCTTTTCAAATATGTATTTGGGTATTCCTTCAAAGAAAATACATTTGTTTGTTTGTTTGTTTATTTGAGACAGAATCTCACTCTGTTGCCCAGGTTGGAGTGCAGCGGAGTGATCTCAGCTCACTGCAACCTCCATCTCCTGGGTTCAAGCAATTCTCATGTCTCAGCCACTTGAGTAGCTTCCAGCAAAATATTTTTTTTATTTTTTTGTATTTTTAGTAGAGACAGGGTTTCACTATGTTGGCCAGGCTGGTCTCAAACTCCTGGCCTCAAATGATCCACCCGCCTCAGCTTCCCAAAGTGCTGGGATTACAAGTATGGGCTGCTGCACCTGGCCAGAAAATACTCTTTATATAACCCAACTGCTAAATTTTGACTAGACATCCTAACACTTCTGAAAACATACAGATTTCATTTTTGCTCTTAACAAAGAACTCTTGGAACTAGGAGAGTTCCTACTAAAAAAAAAAAAATCCCTAAAGTATAAAATTCACTGGTTCATTTTAAGTACTGCATTCCCACTTTGTCTAAAAATTGGGTAAAAGGGAGTATCATTTGCTGTGTGTGATGCTTTATTCAACAGAATACCTTCAATTCCAATATCTCAAACAGGACACAACCACTTTTTTAGACAACCTCTATAGACCCACTTTTAAAACAAATGTTTTGAACATATAAAAAAAAATCTTTTGGTGCTTAAAAACTTGCACTTGCCTAAGTCATCTATTCCACAGCTCTGGCAGTAAAGATTAATAAATGTCATTCTTCTTAATACCACATCAGAATATGTGGCCTTTCAACATACACATTTGTGCAATTCAAAACCATGGGGGGTCTCCTTAAATGACGTTTCCTGAATACATTCAGGGATACAAATTGCTCTGCATGATGAAAGAGATCAGTAATGTTTCTCATTTTTATAAGACATTATTTCCATGTTTTACATAATTGTAATAGTTAAAGAGGGTATAGCAAATAAAATGGAGGCAGCTCACTATTTAGAAAGGTAAAGGTGATTAAACTTGCTATAGGAATTTTCTGTCAAACTTACAGGAAAGAATTAGAGACTGTAAAGCCGAGGAATTAATTCCGGGAATATGAAAGCATTTTCTGTGTCACTGCATTCGCAGTGCCCTCAGATTGTCTCTTGAAATACTGCATAGCACTGAGGGCACCAAATGAATACAAAAAAGTAGGTTCATTTTGCTGCTACTAAATGCAGATTTTATATCCCTGACTAATATTTTAACACTGGTCATTACCTTAAAATAGTCTCATTATTTTTATTAATTGACAATCCATGTTTGCCCTTTAAGTAAAGTCCATGAATGGGCAAAATCTACTTTTGCCATTGAAAATTCTGTATCTTTGCAGTAGTATCTGTTTAACATTGTCTTACCGTGCTAAATATCTCAGTAACCACCCATGTCTGTGCCAGATGGAGGTGACTGCTCTAACTCCACATGCACCTGTCAGCAATCCAGCAATCTAAAAGAGTTAAATGACTCCATCTGCTCTTCCTGATTGCCTAGAGACTACCCCTCAAGTGTTAGTGGTTTTGTTTGTTAATAAATAATAAAAGGATGCTTTGTCAATTATGTGACTTGACTGATTCATAATTTGTGCTAACAAATTTCTGTCAATATTGAGTGACTCAATAAAGAAGCACTTATTAGGTACTCACTGTATATCTTTACTAGTTGCTATAAGATGTAGGAGAAAACAAATATATCATTTAGAAGGAAAACATACTTAAAATCTTCAGAGAATTTCCTAGAAATTTACCTTCTCCTGGTTGTCTCCTCTGGTTTAAGCTCCTAACATTTCTGAATTTGTTTGGAGAACATCTCACCATCCTTTTCATGCATCCTGTTTAATTTCACACTACATTGACCTAGATGTGGAACTGTTTGACTTAATTTCCCGCAAAGCAATCAGTCCCCTGAATATCTATATATGAAAAAGATTTGACTGCAAATGTGGGATGTCAGGGAATTTGCACAGCCACAACACAAACAACCTGAAAATGCAAGTTGAGATATTTCTGCTATGAAAGTCACTCGGCCATTTGCAGAACTAGAATTTCAGTCTTCTACCATGTTATGTTGAACTCTCTCCCCACTCCCTTTTCTCTTTCTTCTTGTGCTTCACTACCAAGTTCTTCTACATTTCGAATTCACAGTAGCTTTTCATCTTGGCTTTTGCCAATCTGTGTATTCAGAATGTCTTTCTTCACCCCAAATTGGCTGGTCAAGGTATTTTCCTTAAAAAGTCTATAACCTCCTTAAGAGGAATTCTGGAATCAACCATTAAAGTTATAAAATATTTTGCCTGATACATTAATAATTCCCAAAGCTATCAAAGTAGTGGAGAAAGTGGTAAACTCTCGCATTACTTCCCAGTTGTAGAGTCGATTTACACTGCCTCTAGAAATTTAACAACAGTTATTAAAAATAATAACGTTCATATATTTTTGCCCTGGAATTCCACTCCATAGAACTTCGCATACTTCACAGTAAATACTCAATATGTGATAGCTATCATTATTGGTTATTATTCTAAGGTAATTAAATTTATACCTGTTAAATGCATAAATTGTTCTTTGCAACGTTATACATTATAGAAGAATTTGCAAACGGTATGTAAAATTGGTGAAAAGCTAAACTGAATACTAATATTTGATAGGATATAATGCAGCCATTAAACATTTCCATGTTACTACTGGAATATGCCTTTATCATCTCATAAATTTTTTTGTAAAAAAAAAGGATCAGAAAACAAGGTAACATTTATAATCTGATTGAAATCATGCAACAAACATGTACATAAATGAAAATTGGATGAAAACATATACAAAAGAAAAACAGAATGTAAGATACAGTAGTGTGCCTATTGGTGTTTTAATATTCCTTTTTATTATTTCCCTTGTTGTAACGGCTTTCATATAATAAAAATCCTAATAGTTCACTGTCACCAACAAGTTCTTTCTCCAAGATGAACCTGAAAGTCAATATAAATTTTTGATGAAGATTTTAGTGAACATTCCCTGAAAAAAGTCTTTCCTTCAAAGGTGATTGAGATATCTGGAAACAAACTTAAATATGATTTGTTTCATAATTTAGAGCTCCCTAGAAATGCCCTTGGATTGTCTGCTTGCATTTCAACGGTATCATGATCTCTACCCTGCATGGTAAGTGGAGACCTCGGCTGTCAGGCCTACTGGGGAGTGTGAAAGGCTTCTTCCTGGATTCACGGTAAAATGGCAGGCTCACCTCTCTTGAGCCCTTCTTCCAGGGCTGTTGTCTCCAAAGTGAAGTGTGCACATCTCAGGTGGTACACAAATACTAGGGCTTCTGCATACATTTATTTATATCTTATTCTTTTAAAACTTATTTTAAGTGCTCTTAAATTTACATCTTATTTTAATAACTAGTGTCTCTAAATAACATAGGGTAATAAATATGTTTATAAGGACACCTGTTCAAAAGCTTCTTTTGACAGATGTTTGAACAAGAAACTTTTAGAGAACGCTACTCTGGAGGTGAATTAGAAAGGTCATCATTAAATTTAGTTTCAGCAAAAGCAGATGCATATCCTAATATACGATAGGGTATCTCAACCATCACCTCAGTTCAAGCATCTTGCACTGCTCCATTCTTTCCCCTCACATCCTCTTGACACACATATAATGGCTTCCCCACCATTACCCTGCCAAGTATCCAGGCCCTCTACTTAGCACTAGACTTGGGTTTGTGCGCATCCTAGAGCCTTGAGGAATGTCTCCGCAGAGGATAATTAAGGGAGGGGAGTTCACCTAAAGTTTTATGACATGGATGGGTGTCCCTCCAAGTGATAAGCAGAAATGGAGTAAAATGATCTCCAGTTTTAATGGCAGAATCAATTGTTAGAAGCACCCAAAGTCAATGGCAGACTCTCACTCAGTAAAGGCTGAGTGATAGGACAATGAGGACACAACTTTCACAAATACCTGGTCCTCTAGGAGCACTCACTTAGCAATTCCAGAGCATTCTCCCTTCTCCAAGATCACCTTACCAGCTTCAAAGGAGGCCGGGCACGGTGGCTTATGCCTATAATCCTAGCACTTTGGGAGGCTGAGGTCAGGGGATCCCCTGAGCTCAGGCACTGTAGATCAGCCTCAGCAACATGGTGAAACCCTGCCTCTACTAAAATACAAAAAATTAGCCAGATGTGGTGGCACGTGCCTGTAGTCCCAGCTCCCCCAGAGGCTGAGACATGAGAATTGCTTGAACGTGGGAAGCGGAGGTTGGCAGTGAGCCAAGATCACACCACTACACTCCAGCCTAGGAAACAGAGCAAGACTTTGTCTCCAAAAGAAAGGCGGGGCCTCTAGCCCCCATACTTACTCTTCTTACTCCGCAACCCCAATTTGCAAGTCGTAGTATTCATCTGCTGTGACTTCTATCACCACCACTACTAAACTGGTTGTAAACAGGAACAGCAATGATGATGATGATATACAACCGCACCATTGAGCACCTGCCATATGCCATTCATTGCACTAGCTCTTTATTGAAAGATGGATACTAATAGATTTATAGAGATTCTCACAACAGTGATAGTTTATGGAATCAGTCCAGGGACAATTTTAAATCTTTTCTACCTAAGAGTCATCCCTTCATAGTTAGCTCTTTACGCGAGTTGCAACTGCCAGTAAACAGGCTGAGTAGGGCTTGTAGAAGTTTTAAATTTGCCCTGGTTCTGTTGTATTGTACTGTTGTATTTTAAGTTCATATGCCTTTGATCATAATAAGTTCCTCCAGGTTGCCAGAGTTCCTACCTCTCTATATTGTCTTACATGGTTATGTTACCTGTTCAACTCTTTAAGGATTGCATTTTCCTACCATTTTACTCTAGACTGAAAAGAATCTTTACAATGGATATTTGCAGCCCTCGGCACAGCTGACTCATTAACCATCTGCATTCACAATTAAACTGATGACCCCAAGAGCTTGAGAAAAATGAATGGAACAAGACTCTTTTGTGATTTAGTGGTGGTCTTTTACTATAGGAGAATCTTTGAAATAGCCTGAAATAGCTTTAGAGTTGCTTTTCCTTCTTGGCAGAGCCTTCTGTGTAATTTGTACATCCCAGTATAAAATGACTATGTGGGATCCCACATTCAGAAAACAGGAGAGGGAAAGGCTGCTTACTGTTATGGAAATATAAAGCTTTTGCTTAAAGTACTATATTACTAATAAAACATAGTAGAGTTAAAAGTCATAAATGAGTAACAATTCAAACTTATACATTCCCAAAAATATTTTTGGTGTCCATTTTTTATATGAAGCAATATAAATAACAATTTATTAAGTAATGTCTTGATTGATAAAATTTTTCTGCAACAAAATACTAGCAAATCATTTCCAGCAGGATATCAAAAAGCGAGTTCACCACAATCAAGTAGGCTTTATTCCTGGGATGAAAGGTTGGTTCCACGTATACGTATCAATAAATACGATTCACCACATAAACAGAATTAACAACAAAAATCACATGAGCATCTCAATAGACACAGCAAAGGCCTTCGATAAAATCCAACATCCCTTCAGGATAAAAACCCTCAACAAATGAGGCATAAAAAATCTATACCTCAAAATAATAAGAGCCATTTATGACAAACCCACAGCCAACATCATACCGAATAGGCAAAAGCAGGAAGCATTCCCCTTGAGAACTGGACAAGACAAAGATGCCCACTCTCACCACTCCTATTCAACCATAGTACTGGAAATCCTAGCCAGAGCAGTCAGGTAAGAAAAAGAAACAAAAGGCATCCAAATAGGAAGAGGGGAAGTCAAACTATCTCTCTTCACAGACAATATGATTCTATACCTAGAATGCCCCCAAAGACTCTGCCAGAAGGCTTCTAGAACTGATAAACAACTTCAGTAAAGGTTCAGGACACAAAATCCATATACAATAAATAGTAGCATTTCTATACACCAATAACATCTAAGTTCAGAGCCAAATCAAAAATGCCATCTTATTCACAATAGCCACAAAAATAATAAAACACCTAGGAATATAGCTTACCTAAGGAGATAAAAGATTTCTACAATGAGAATTACAAAACACTGCTGAAAGAAATCAGACAACACAAGTAAAAAAAAAATTCCATGATCATAAGTAGGGAGACTCAATATTGTTAAAATGGCCATACTGCCCAAAGCAATTTACAGATTTACCGCTATTCCTATCAAACTACCAACATCATTTTTCACAGAATTGAAAAAAAAAAAACCATTTAAAATTCATATGGAACTAAAAAAGAGCCTGAATTACCAAAGCAATCCTAAGCAAACAGAATAAAGCTGAAGGCATCACACTTCCCAACTACAAACTATACTACAAGGCTATAGTAACCAAAGCATCATGGTACTATTACATAAACAGACACATAGGTCAACTAAACAGGATAGAGAACCAGAAATAAAGCCACACACCCACAACCATGCTGGACCCCTTAAAACTGGATCCCTTTCCTTTACCATATACAAAAATTAACTCAAGGTGGATTAAAGACTTAAATGTAAGACCTAAAACATAATATAAAATCTCTAGAAGAAAACCTAGGAAACAGCATTCCTGATATGGGCTTTGGCAAAGAATTTATTACTAAGTCCTCAAAAGCAACTGCAACAAAACCAAAAATTGGCAAGTAGAAACAATTAAACTAAAAAGCTTCTGTACAGCAAAAGAAACTATCAACAGATTAAACAGACAATGTACAGAATGGGAGAAAATATTCACAAACTATGCCTCTGACAAAGGTAATATCCAGACTCTATAAGGAACTTAAACAAATCAGCAAGCAAAAAACAACCCCATAAAAAATGGGCAAAGGACATGAACAAACACTTATCAAAAGAAGACATGCATACAGCCAACAAATATACGAAAACGTGCTCATCATCACTAATCATTAAAAAAATACAAATCAAAACCACAAGACACCATCTAACACCAGGCAGAATGGCTATTATTAAAAAGTCAGGACAGGTGTGGTGGCTCATGCCTCTAATCCCAGCACCTTGGGAGGCCAAGGCAGGTGGATCACGAGGTCAGGAAATCGAGATCATCCTGGCTAACACGGTGAAACGCCATCTCTACTAAAAATACAAAAAACTTAGCAGGGCATGGTGGCGGGCGCCTGTAGTCCCAGCTACTCAGGAGGCTGAGGCAGAAGAATGGCATGAATCTGGGAGGTGGAGGTTGCAGTGAGCTGAGATCACACCACTGCACTCCAGCCTGGGCGATAGAGCGAGATTCTGTCTCAAAAAAAAAAAAAGTCAAACAACAACAAATGCTGGTGAGGTTGCAGAGAAAAGGGGGAACTCATACACTGCTGGCAGAAAGGTTAGTTTGTTCAGCCACTGTGGAAAGCAGTGTGGAGATTTCTCAAAGAGTGTAAAACAGAACTACCATTCAACCCAGCAATCCCATTGAGTACATACTCAAAGGAAAATAAATCATTCTACCAAAAAGACACATGCACTCGTAAGTTCATCACAGCCCTATTCACAATAGCAAAGATGTGAAATCAACCAAGATGTCCATCAATGGTGCACTGGATAAAGAAAATGTGGTGCATATGCACCATGGAATACTACATAGTTAATAAAAAGAATGAAATCATGTCCTTTGCAGCAACATGGATGAAGCTGGAGGCCATTATCCTAAGCAAACTAAGGCAGCACAGAAAACTAAATACTGCATGTTCTCACTTATAAGTGGGAGCTAAACACTGAATACACGTGGACACAAAGATGGGAAGAATAGACACTTGGGACTGCTTGAGGGAGGAGGATGGGAAGGGGCCATGGGATGAAAGGCTACCTATCGGGTACTATGCTCACTACCTTGGTGACAGGATAATTCATACACCAAGTCTAAGTGACATGCAATTTACCCATGTAACAAACCTGTACATGTACCCCCTGAACCAGAAATAAAAGAAGGGGGAAAAAACATATTTTTGGCTTGCTCTTTGGCAAATTCATTTATTAAGATATCAACTTCATTTTAAATCAATGTAATTGAAAGCAGTGTCAATTGCTCTTGACAAATACAAGGTTGCAAATATAGTTTGGTAATTTTTAATTTTCAGAAAGATATTTTTGCTGATGTAACTGTTATAGGAGCCATGAAGTTTTTTTATAGGCTTAATTCTTAACATATGTAAAACAGATGATGATACTGTTAGTGTACAGGGTTTTTTTTCCTACAAATGTATCATCTGTGTCATTTCTAGG
>NW_012115322.1:1911421-1929670 GCF_000951035.1 Colobus angolensis palliatus | reverse complement strand
TATATATATATATATATGCCCTGGGAGTTCTTAAAAGAATGGAAACAGGGGAAAGATGGGGAAAAAAAATTTGAATAAGCAATATGCAAAAACTTTTTGGAATTTGATGAAAACTATAAGCCCACAATACAATAAGATTATTAGAAACCAAGCACTAGGAAATAATAAATGTAAAACAATGCACGTTTATAATTAAATTACTTAAAACTGGTGATTAAGAGAAAATCTTAAAATAAGCCAGAGGAAAAAAGGAAACATTGCATACCACTGGGGCTTAACCCACACCACCCCAAAATATGCCAGGAGACCAGAATACGCCACCGAGGCATGTTGATTACTTTGAGTTAAATGAAACTGAGAACCAGCCAATACAGGAAAAGTTCTTCACCTCTCCCCTCAACTTTCTAAAATAAAGCATAAAACTCCCCCTTTGTTAAGGAAATTTACATTTATAAAGGACATTTCCATTAGTAAAGTTATCTGTACCAATGACAGAGCTGTTCAGAGAAAACTTTTACCACCTGAGTTTTATCTGCATAATGAGGCAACCTTTATTTACCATGCAATTTCTCCCTTCACGCTGTCATAATTCATCTCCATCCCAGCACTCCACTAGAAGTCTCAAGCCTCTATTCCTTTCTGGAGCTCAGGATGCTATATAAGCTTCAAACATCTGGCCCTTTTTTGAGTCTCACATTTTTGTTGGACTCCATGCGTACGTACATAATTAAAATGGTTTATCTCATCTTCATCTGTTTTATGTCAATTTAATTCATAACCCAGCCAAAGAACCTAGGCAGGGAAGACAGAAGCCATTTTTCCTCCTCAGAAATATAGATAACAAAAAATAAGGACAGCAAATTTCTCATTTTTTAAAAAAGGTACAAAACCAAAGTCAATAAAATATCTTTAAAGTAATTAAAAGAAATTAACTGCCAATGTAAAATTGTACATGCACTGAAAATATGTTCTAAAAATTAGTCAAAATAAGACTTTTTCAGTCAAAAAACAAAAAACAAAATGACACAGCCTGGAAGAATTCAGCACCAGCAGACCTGTACTGCAAGAAATATTAAAGAAAGTCCTTCACATGAAATGAAAATTGTATCAGACATATCTTGAGTTAAATAAGGAATGAAGAATAGCACAACAGTAAATATGTGGGTAAATAGAGATAATTTTTTAATGTTTTAAACATATCATTGGAAGTTTAAGAAATGTAAAAGAGGCCGGGCACGGTGGCTCATGCCTGTAATCCCAGCATTTTGGGAGGCCGAGTTGGGCGGATCACAAGGTCAGGAGATCGAGACCATCCTGGCCAACATGGTGAAATCCCAGCTCTACTAAAAATACAAAAATTAGCTGGACGTGGTAGTGTATGCCTGTAATTCTAGCTACTCGGGAGGCTGAGGCAGAAGAATCACTTGAACCAGGGAGTCAGAGGTTGCAGTGAGCTGGGATCGCGCCACTGCACTCCAGCCTGGCGACACAGCAAGACTCCATCTCAAAAAAAAAAAAAAACTTCAGGACCTTCTAAATTTATTATGCCAAGAGGGAAGTTAAGCCCTGGAGACTGAGTCTTGTAGCATGTCTGCAACTTCTGCTTCTTAGTTTATGGATTAACTCTCTTCTTCATTGTTCTTGTTAAATACATGACTAGGAGAAACCAGAAACCAGAACTTCTCCCCTTCCAATCACTGATCTGTGTTCAAGATTAACTGCCTCCTTTACTGTCCCACACTTAACTAACAAATGGCACCCAAGACTCGATGACTGTTACATCTTTAGTGTGGAAGTTAAATATGCCTTTCCCCAAAGAAAAAGACCACCCTGACTAATCATATCATCATTACTATGCATTCAGCCTTACACAGAAAGATAGGGAAGTTCTGTTGGGCTTCCCTAAGTTTTGTCTATATAAATGATCCCAAACTTCAGCATTTCAGAATGCTGACTTCTTTGGAATCTGTGCTTCCCAGGTGACTTGTCCTCAAATTCTGCACTTGAATGAACCCTCTTTAAATTAAACTCTGACCCCTTTCATTATTTAGGTTGACAGAAAAATTAATAATGTAATAGGGTTTATATACAAACATATTTCAGAGACATTGCAGGTTCAGTTCCAAACCACTGCAAAAAGTGAATATCACAATAAACTGTCACGCAAATATTTTGGTTTCCCAGTGTATTAGTCTGTTCTCATGCCGCTAATAAAGACATACCTGAGACTGGGTAATTTATAAAGAAAACAAGGTTAGTGGACTCACGGATCTACATGGCTGGGGAGGCCTCATAATTATGGCAGAAGACAAATGAAGAGCAAAGGGCCATCTTAGATTGTGGCAGGCAAAAGAAAGCTTGTGTAGGGGAACTCCCCTTTATAAAACCATGGGATCTCATGAGACTCATTCACTGTCCCAAGAACAGCATGGGAAAGACTCGGTCTCATGATTCAATTACCTCCCACCAAGTCCTTCCCACAACACATGGGAATTATGGGAGCTACAATTCAAGATGAGATTTGGGTGGGAACACAGAGCCAAACCCTATCACCCAGTGCACGTAAAAGTTGTTTATAATATACTCTAGTCTACTAAGTGTGCAATAGCATTACGTCTGAAAAACTATGAATACGTTTTAATTTTAAAATTTGTTGGCCAGGTACAGTGGCTTACACCTGTAATTCCAACACTTTGGGAGGCCAAGGTGGGAGCATTGCTTCAGGCCAAGAGTTTGAAACCAGCCTGGAAAACATAGTGGGATCCCATATCTATAAAAGTAAAAAATTAGGTATGGTGGCAGGTACCTGTAGTCCTAGTTACTTGGGGGGCTGAGGCAGAAGGATTGCTTGAACCCAGAAGGTTGAGGCTGCAGTGAGCCATGATCACTCCACTGCACTCCAGCCTGGGTGACAGAGTGAAATCCTGTCTCAAAAAAAAAATCATTGTTAAAAAACGTTAACGATCATCTGAACCTTCAGTGAGCCATAATCTTATTGATGGAGGATCTTGCCTCGATGTTGATGGCTGCAGACTGATCAGGGCGGTGGTTGCTGAAGATTGAGGTGGTTGTGGCAATTTCTTAAAATAAGATAACAATGAAGTTTGCCACATCTGTTGACTATTCCTTCCACAAAGGATTTCTATTTAGCATGCAATGCTATTTGATAGCATTTTTCCCACAATATAATTTTTCAAAATTGGAGTCAAACTCTGCCACTGCTTTATCAACAAAATATTGGTAATATTCTAAATCCTTTGTTGCCATTTCAACAGTGTTCTCAGCAACTTCACCAGGAACAGATTCCATCTGAAGAAACCACTTTCTTTCCTCACAAATAAGAAACTCCTCATTAGTTGAAGTTTTATCATGAGATTGCAGTAATTCAATTTCATCTTCAGGCTCTACTTCAAATTCTAGTTCTCTTGCTCTTTCCACCACACCTGCAGTTACTTCTAGTGAAGTCTTAAACCTCTCAAAGTCATCCATGAAAGTTGAAATAAACTTTTTCCAAACTCCTGTGAATGTTGATATTTGACATCCTTCCACTAATCACAAATGTTCTTAATATCATCTAGAATGAGGACTCCTGTCCAGAAGATTTTCAATTGACTTTGTCCAGATCCATTGGAGGATCTCCATATTGCTGATAAGGAGAAAATTTTAATGGTTGGCCTTGTCCCTATCCATGGCAGCTATGCCTTACAAAATGTATATCTTAAATAATAAGACAAAAGTTAAAATTACTCCTTGACCCATAGGCTAAAGAATGGATGTTGTGTTAGCCAGCAGGAAAATGACATTAATATTGTTGTAGATTCAAAGTGAGAGACAGGTGACTATTCCCTTTACTTGAACACTTAGAGGCCGTTGAAAGGTTATTAACAGGTCTAACTTCAATATTGTTCTGTCTCAGGGAATAAGGAGGCCCAAGGAATGGGAGAAAGATGAGAATGGCTGGTGGGTGGAGAAGTCAGAACACACACACACACACACTCTCTCTCTTATTTATTTATTTATTTATTTATTTATTTATTTATTTATTTATTTATTTATTTATTGAGATGGAGTCTTGCTCTGTCACCCAGGCTGGAGTGCAGTGGCACGATCTCAGCTCACTGCAACCTCTGCTCATCCAAGGTTTAAGCAATTCTCTGCCTCAGCCTCCGGAGTAGCTGGGATTACAGGCGCCCGCCACCACACCCGGCTAATTTTTTGTATTTTTAGTAGAGACGGGGTTTCACCGTCTTGGCCAGGCTGGTCTTGAACTCCTGACCTCATGATCCACCTGCCTCGGCCTCCCAAAGTGCTGGGATTACAGGCATGAGCCACCGCGCCCGGCCTCACACACTTACTAAGTTTGCATCTTCTATGGGTATGGCTTGTGGTGCCCTCAAACAATTACAATAGTAACATCAATGATTACTGATCAGAGATCACCATAAAAAAAAAAGAAAAAGTTCGTAATATCACAAGAATCGCCAAAATGTGACACAGACATGAAGCAAGCACATGCTGTTGTAAAAAACGGTGCCAATAGACTTCCTGAAAACAGGGTTGCCACAAACTTTCAATTTCTAAAAAAATGTAATATCTGTGATGCTTAACAAAAGGAGGTATGACTGTATATAAAAAGGTAAAACAATACAAATAGCACAAAGGCTGGGAGGAAAACAATATGAAAGTACACTATTGAGGGGTCTTTCACCGTACATGAAATGGCACAATATTACTTAAGTTAGGCTTGGATGTGTTAAACTCTAAACCCCAGTGCAACTATAGAGGAGCCAGAGATTCACCTCCAATCCCTTTTTTAGCTCTTAATGGGCTTGGCAGCTGGATTTAGAAACCAAATTGACACAGATTAACAAAAGAAAGTATAACAATTTTATTAATGTCACGTGTACATTCGGATCTTCACAAGAGGGTGAAGTCTAAAGAAGTGGCCAAAGCAAGATGCTTTTATACTTTTTAATCAAAGAAAAACAAATTTGAGATAAAATGATAGGAAAGGTTGGGCACAGTGACACATACCTGTAATCATAGTGCTTTGGGAGGCCAAGGCAAGAGGATCTCTTGAGGCCAGGAGGTCAAGACCAGCCTGGGCAACATAGCAAGATCCTGTCTCTAAAAAAATTTAAAAGTCAAAAAATTAAAAGCTAGCTTGGCATGGTGGCACAGGCCTGTAGCCCCAGCTACTTGGGAGACTAAACTAAGAGCATTCCAGGAATTTGATGCTGCGTTGAGCTATGATCACACCACTGCACTCCACTTTGGATGACAGAGACAGGGTCTATTTGGAAAAAACAAAAGAAATGAGAGGACAATGAAAATCTGGCTCAGGAAAATCTGGCCAGGGCAGTAAAATATTCCAGGGGAGACACTAGGAAATACATGGGAGAGTGTAAAACAGGTGCAAGATAAGGGTTCCTTCATTCAGTATGAATATTGAGGTTCAATGCAGACTTCAATTCCAAGTCACTGGTGATCACGGCTTTCTCACCCTGGTTTGGAGAGGGTATTCCACCAGAGGAATCCTCATCACTTGCTGCATGCAGAAAGACAGGTCAGCTCACCCTTTCTGAAACTAAAATCTCTCCAGTGTTTTCAACTCAAAATAATCTGTATAACAATTAGGCATATTTTGGGATGGCACATTCTTCACTTCTTTACCACCTTGCGTATGTGTTTACACACACACACATTACACCCAATAAGCAGACAAAAGAGAAAAAAACAGAATTCTTTTTATTTCATTAAAAAGAAAATATTCAGCCAGGTGCAGTGGCTCACATCTGTAATCCCAGCACTTTGGGAGGCCAAGGCAGATGGATCACCTGAGGTTGGGAATTTGAGACCAACATGGTGAAACCCTGTCTCTACTAAAAATACAAAATTACCCAGGCGTGGTGGTGCATGCCTGTAATCCCAGCTACTCAAGAGGCTGAGGTAGGAGAATCGCTCGAACCCAGGAGGCCAAGGTTGCGGTGAGCCAAGATCGCACCATTGCACCCCAGCCTGGGCAACAAGAGTGAAACTCCATCTTAAAAAAAAATAAAAAAAGAAAGGAAAAAAAAATATTCAATCAGAAAGGAGGCAGAAAAAGACAAAAAAGAGAAAACTGAGGGACAAGTACAAAATAAATAGCAAGATAATTACTTTAAAACCAACCAATTTACTAATCATATTATAGGAAACAGTCTAAGCACCGTGGTTGAAAGGCAGAGATTATTCAATTGGATAAAAAACAAACAAGACCAACTGTATGCTATATAGAAGAAATGTACTTTCAGTATAAAGACACTAACAGTTCAGCAGTTAAAAAGGTGAGTAAAGATAGACCATGCTAACACTAATCAAAAAAAAAAAAAAAATGCCAAAGCAGCTATATTAATATCAGCCAAAGTAGATTTCAAAGCAAAGAATATTACAAACACAAAAGAGGGTCATTTTATAATAATAAGTTCAATTTCTCACAAAGAGTAAGAATTCCAAAGGTTTAAGTACCAAGTAACAGATCTTCAAAATACGTGAGACAAAAACTGATAAAAATACAAAGAGAAATAGGCAAATCCACAATTTTGGTTAGAGATTTTATCATCTCTCACATTCTTTTGGAGGGCACACAGAGCATGTATAAAGATCAACCATTTTCAGGGCCATAAAACAACTCTCAATAAATGTAAAGGTTTTGAATCTTACGATATATGTTCTCTGATAAGAGTAAAACAATAGAAATCAATAATGAAATATACCTGGAACATTCCCGCATATTTGGAAACCTAATAACACACTCCCGGAGAAACCATTGGTCAAAGAAGAAATCAAAAGCAAATTTAGAAAGTTATTTGGAGATAAATGAAAATGAAAGCAAAACATATCAACATTTGTGAAATGCAGCAAAAGCAATACTTGGAGGGATATATAGTTCATAATGTATATATTGGGAAAGATAAATATTCTGAAATCAACAACCCCTTCTATCTTTGGAACGAAGGGGAAAGAAAATTAAACCCACAGTAAGCAGCAAAAAGGAAATAATAAAAATAAAGACAAAAATCAAAACAAAAAATAATGAAGAAAATTTATGAAACCAAAAACTTTTTAGAGATTAGTAAACCTATATCCAGACTGATCAGAAAAAAAGAGTATGAAGACACAAATTACCAGTATCAAAATGAGGGAACATCACTACGAATTCTGCATGTATTAAAAGGAAAAATAGGCTGGGCGCAGGGGCTCGCACCTGTAATCCCAGCACTTTGTGAGGCCGAGGCAGGCGGACCACTTGAAGTCAGGAGTTTGAGACCAGCCTGGCTAATGAAAATACAAAATTTAGTCAAGCAAGGTGGAGGGTTCCTGTAATCCCAGCTACTCTCGAAGCTGAGGCACGAGAATCACTTGAACCCAGGAGGCAGAGGTTGCAGTGAGCTGAGATCGCACCACTGTACTCCAGCCTGGGTGACAGAGCAAGACTAAGTCTCAGAGGGGAGGGTAAGGGAGGGGAGGAGAGGAGAGAAGAGAGATAACTTTAAGACAACAATCTTGACACCTTAGATGAAATAGACAAATTTGTTGAAGTCAGACCACCAAAGCTGATGTAAGTATAAGAAGATAACTTAAATAGTTCTTTATCTGTATTTAAGACACTAATAGGTTAGCAGTTAAAAAGATGAGTAAAGATAGACCATGCTAGCACTAATCAAAAAAAAAAAGCCAAAGCAGCTATATTAATATCAGCCAAAGTAGATTAAATCTATTTTAATCTACTATTTATACTTTAATAGATTTAATAAATCTATTAAAGAAATTAAATTTGTAATTTTAAAACTTTTCATAAAATACAGTAACTCCAGGTCAGATGGCTTCATTGGGGAATTCTATCAAATATAAGGAAGAAATAATATCAATTTGATATGGTTTAGATGTTTGTCCCCTCAAAATCTCATGTCGAAATGTAATCGCCGGCCGGGCGCGGTGGCTCAAGCCTGTAATCCCAGCACTTTGGGAGGCCGAGACGGGCGGATCACAAGGTCAGGAGATCGAGACCATCCTGGCTAACACGGTGAAACCCCGTCTCTACTAAAAACTACAAAAAACTAGCCGGGCGACGTGGGGGCGCCTGTAGTCCCAGCTACTCGGGAGGCTGAGGCAGGAGAATGGCGTGAACCCGGGAGGCCGGAGCTTGCAGTGAGCTGAGATCCGGCCACAGCACTCCAGCCTGGGTGACAGAGCGAGACTCCGTCTCAAAAAAAAAAAAAAAAAAAAAGAAATGTAATCGCCAGTGTTGACGTTGGGGCCTGATGGGAGGCGTTTGGGTCACGGGGGCAGATCCTTCATGAACAGCTTGGTGCTGTCCTAGTGATCGTGACTAAGTTCTTGCTCAGTTAGTTCACATTGGATCTAATTAGTTTAAAAGATTGTGGCACCTCCCCACTTTCCCTCTCTTGCTCCAGCTCTCACCATGTGACACGTCTGCTCCCCCTTTGCCTTCTGCCATGATGGTAAGCTTCCTGAGGCCTCACCAGAAGCAGATGTCAGCACTACACTTCCTGCATAGCCTGCAGAACTGTGTGTCAGTTAAATCTCTTTTCTTTATAAATTACCCAGTCTCAGGCATTCCTTTAGAGTAATATAAAAACATACTAACACACAATTCTACACAAATTCAGAAAATTTAAAGAGAAATACTTCCCAATTCATTCTATGAGGCCAGCTTTACTCTGATTCCAAAACCAGACAAAAACTTTATAATAAAAGAAAGCTACAGACCAACATTCCTCATAAA
The DNA here is from genome assembly GCF_000951035.1 of Colobus angolensis palliatus. Lineage (NCBI taxonomy): Eukaryota > Metazoa > Chordata > Mammalia > Primates > Cercopithecidae > Colobus > Colobus angolensis. Next base: position 1,920,882 of record NW_012115322.1, on the reverse strand, counting down.
TATAGATGTATGAATTCTCTTAAGAAGTATGGAATATAAGATTGGTTTAACATTCAAAAATCAATATAATTAACTACATTAACCAATTAAAAAAGGAAAACCATATGATCATCCCAAAAGAGGCATAAAGAAACATTTGACAAAATCCAACATCCATTTAAAAAAAATCTTAAAAAAAAAACCTCTCAGCCAACTGAAAATAGAAGGAAATTTCTTCAGTCCAATAATGGATTTCTATGAAAAATCTATAGTTAACATGCTAATAAAGATAAGGAACAAGAATTTCCACCATGAAAACCCTTCATTCAGCACTGTAGTGACAGTTCCATCCAGTGCTATAAGAAAATATGTATACATACATACAGAACATAAATGGCATTCACACTGGAAAGAAGGCAGTAAGCATTTATCTGCAGACAGTATACTTACCTATGAAGAAAAGCCTACCAAATTTACCAAAAGCCACTAGAAATAGTAAATGAGTTTAGCAAGGCTGCAGGATACAAGATCAGTGTATAAAGAGCAATTGCATGCCTATATACTAGCAGCAAACAATCAAATTAAAATTTTAAAACATCTTTTACAATAGCACAAAAATAGATCTGTACCAAAAAAAAAAAAAAAAAAACTGCAAACTGATACTGGTTCCTATGTTTTTGCTAGATTTCTATACTGCCCACAATTTCTTTCCCATACTTCTTGGTTATAGCTGTTATCTCATGGGAAACTGGAAAGATTGTCATCCAGGCCTCCAAAGAGCCATTCTCACCTGATCAGCACCCTCTATAATGGACTGAATTAAACTGCTCTGGAAATAGTTTCAATTAAATCGAGGTATAAATATTTTGGGACATCACAGGCAGGAATATCATCCTCTTGGTTTCCTATTTCTGAGGAAAAATATATTTGCCAACCATAAAGTGAATTGGGACATTATTCTAGTTTCACAACAAGAAAAGGAATATTTTTTATCTTTAAATGACACCTAATAACTGCAAATATTTTTGTGGTACTGAGTGATATTTTCAAACATGTATACAATATATAATGATCAAATCAGGGTAATCAGCATATTCATCATGTCAAATATTTATCATTTCTTAATGTTGGGCTGAGATACAGAATCAACCTAAGTGTCCATCAGCAGGTGAATGGGGCTGGGTGTGATGGCTCACAATTTCAGCCCCTACGGGAGGCTAAGGAAGGAGGATCACTTGACTCCAGAAGTTCAAGACCAATCTGGGCAACATAGTGAGAGACCACATCTCTACACACAAAAAAAAAAAAATCTATTTTTTTTTTAATTAGCCAAGCAAGGTAGCACACACTTGCAGTCCTAGCTACTTGGGAGGCTGAAACAGGAAGATCACCTGGGCCCGAGAGTTCGAGGTTACGGTGAGCTATAATCGTGCCAGTGTTACTCCAGAAAGGGATGGAATATTGATTTAATTTTCCAAACCTGGGATCAAAGGAGGAATATTTGAAATACTGTACACAGCTCTCTTCAAATTCTGTTTTATTTAAAAGAAGATGTATTGCAGCCAGGCATGGTGGCTCACCCATGTAATCCTAGCACTTTGGGAGATTGAGGCAGGATGATCACTTGAGGTCAGGAGTTTGACACCAGTCTGGCCAACATAGTGAAATACAAAAATACTAAAAACACAAAAATTACGCAGAAATCTTGAACCAAGCAGGCAGAGGCTGCAGTGAACTGAGATCATTACACTGCATTCCGGCCTGGGCAACAGAGCGAGAACCTGTATCAAAAAAAAAAAAAAAGATGTTTTTGGGAAGAAAACATTTACACAATTTTGGAATTCCACACTTGCAGAGCTTTTCTTGTAACTAGGACACAGTTTCAATGCCTGGAGTCTCCAGACCTGGATGGAATTGTTGTTAATGCTCCTTTGAGATTGGCCTCATGCAAGTTTTCTCTCAGATGTATTGTCATCAGCTACATTTACTTTAACAGACACAAAGCAGGAAAATATTTCAGAAAAATATTGTAAATGCATTATCAATCAGTAGTGACTAGAGGTTTTTCTCCTAGCAAATTATCATAAAGCTTTCTGAGGCAGATTGAAAAGCCACTGGTGAGCAGCCTTATTTATTTCTGCCTATAGATATTTTGTGATCAATTATAATAATATTACATCCCTCATTTCTGCTATAATATATTCAATTACATAGTTAACATTTCCTGCTAACCTTTTCAAATACAGGAAAGCGAATTCCACCTATCTGATTGGTGTGTTTGTCTAATGCATATGTTATTCTCATTATCCTTAATTCAAGTGGACATTTGCTTTCTTTGGTTACACAGCTGGGTAACCAGTTATTTACCTGATTTGGAGATGCATTTAAACTCCTATGTCTCAGGGGATTGATTCGTACATATTGTTGTCATTATACTTTCTCTTAACAATTTATCTCTCCCAACAGTCTCATAAAACAGGTTGGTATAACTTTACCCCCTTTTATAGGAACCCAGAGACATTACTACTATATTTTGGGGCAAATTTGTGCCAGCCAGCCAGAAATGTTGTCTTAGAGCTCATGAGGTTCCAATCTATCACATATTCCAGACATACCCCACCTCCCAGGAGAGGCACAATTTGGGGGACTGTTATAGCAAAGAGCTAAGAAAGAAGAAACCATTTTGAAAAACATTTATAATACAGGTCATTAATAATTAGCAGTGCTAAGTAATTGTAATGCCATGGGGCACACAGGACCTTCTCCAAATATATTTTTCTTTCATAATTAAGATGTATTCACAGAGTTAGGAAAAATGGAAAGAACATAAACTATTCCATATAAGGTTCGTGTTTCTAGGAGTGTTCTGTTTTGTTTGGCATAAGCAATGAACTTGAAGGCAGAAGCATAGCTGGAAATGCAAAATGTGCATCTGTGCTTAATTAAGAACATTTTGAGGACTGCATATTAAGCAATATGATTTTAAGGTTCAATCATTATAAAATGACCAAAAGCTAAGTGAAGAGTAGGTCAGTCAGCTGGCTGTTTTGTCTATAGACTCTAATTTTTGTTCTCACTTAATTGATTTTTTTTCTTTTTGTTTAAACAAGCCAATAGTATTAATTCTATTTAATACATACTTATCCAAGAAATAAGTTTTCAAAACCACAGGTGTCATGAAATCCACTGTAATTTGGTTTATGAAAATTAGAAAAGTAGACCAACTCTATGTAAAATTATCTTAAGGGTTTTCAGGCCTAGTCAATTCTCTCCATCCAATTAATTTCTGCCTCCATTCATTTTTCTGAGAAAAATGAAATATTTGATGGTCTTTTTATAAGGTTCCTGCTATAGGTTGGTGCAAAAGTAATTGCCATTTTGGCCATTTTTTTTTTTAAATACCTCAAATCAGGTCCTAAAGATAGTAAAAGGACAGTGCAGAGGCCTGAAGTCACCAGGGATTTGCTGTTCATTGCGCCCCCAAGCAACCATCTGAGCGCAATCGTACCAGGAGCCCAAGCCAAATTTTCTGCTGCCCAAAGCAGAGATTTTGGCCCAAACCACTGGTAGGATAGACTTCCACAAAGCCCCTCAAGATCTTTAATATTCATCTACAACAGGCGTAGCTGCAGCCAAGGCTAGAGTTTAAGGCTGGGTCTAGAACATACTTACATGAAACAACTTTGTACAACTGAAGTTTACCCAAAGAAGTTTCAGTTAGTTCGAAGTGCAGTCAGCCATTTTTGGACAACTAGGCTGAACTATATCTATAAATTTAAATATATTTATATACAAATACCTTATAAAATACAAAAATAAAAATAACCTGAGGTTTATCATCTGTTTACCTATTAGAGAGCAACAAATTCTACTGATAGAGACACAGAGAGAGAAACAGAGACCTTATTTCAGAAATTCTCTGTCCTTAAGAATGGTATTTTTTTAATTTTTATTGAAATATATACTCAGAAAAAATGCAGCCATTGTACAGTTTGATGAATTTTTGCAAGCTAGACACACCTGTTTAGCTGACAGATCCAGAAAGAGAAAATATCAGCTCCCCAACAGCCCGTAGGCTCACGGCCCTCACTTCCCTCCCCTGCACCTGCCTCCCTGAATTCCAGCTCCCAGGGGCCTGTTCCAGCCCTGCATTGGAACAAAATGCTCCCAAGGCCTGCTTCACTCATTCCTGCAGTGCCAAGACTCTGTACAAATACCTCAGAATGCATTTATATCACCAGAGCCAGGGTGTAAGGGGAGCACAGAGGAAAATCCTGAATTTATTGAGTTTGAATCTTAAATTACTTTGTTGACCAAAATGAGCTGGGGAGTGAGGATCACCTGAACCCAGGAGTTTGAGGTGATCGTGAACAATGATCACCACTGAACTCCAGCCTGGGTGACCAGAGTAAGACTCTATCAAATAAATAAAGTTCCTCATGGAAACAGCTTATGTATTTCTGCCTTTAGATTATCTCTCCATAGAGGTTAGACCAGGTGCAGAAATTAATGTCATAATGGCCTTCAACACCACCCTTTGTTTCTGTCCTTACAGTCACACATGTCTACTTTATGAAAATTCCTGGCCCCCAGTACAAAAACTCAAACTATTTGTCTTCAGGTTTCCACCAATAAACTCACTAGCCCCATGTAAATTCTGAATTGTGACCTCAGCTCAGCCGAGATCTCCACCACAATAAAATGGATCCTTTTCTACAACTGAAGCAGCAGGCTGATATAGAGGAAAGATCCTTGACACGCCTGGGTTTCAAATCTAGTCTCTGTCACTTACCACTTGTGTAACCTTAGGCAGGCTACTTAATGTCTCCAAGTCTTTGGTTACTTATCCATAAAATGGATTAGAATGTCTGTTTATTCAATGGAGAACTATAAAACAGCTCAGTACTTGAAATAACTATGTATTCAACAAGTATTGGCTCGTGTGTACTTTTGCCAGCCTCCAAGAATTATGTAGAGGTGTAGACTTTAACGTTGTACCCTACATCTGAATTGCCATGGGTGCCACAGAAACTGATATCCTCCTCTGTCTGATACTTGGCTTTCTTTCAAGTCTGTTCAAGTCAAGTAAAGAAGATTTACAAAAACATTAGGCTATATTTTCATTAAAATATCACTCCAGATGCTACCACCTTTGAAAAACCCAAACAAGTACAAATGGCTCTTCTTTTTAATATAAAATTAATTTCAGTTCAGTATTATGAGTTTTGCCACTTTCAATATAAATAGAAAATCTGAATTTCCTTGGTTGAAATTCCAATAAGATCTACCTTGTTGGGTCCTTTTTAATTTTTCCTACTTTTTCCTTTTCAATATTATCTATCGATATTAATATAAACCCAACTTTTTTCTTTCTAGAAAATCAGAGCGAATATCAAGATACGCATAAAGCATATTAGGAAGCATTTCTGTTGGATTTATCACTATACTCTTAGAAACTTAGAGTCAAGAAAAGACTTACGCATAGGGAGAACACATATCCCAGTTTTCCCAGGACATCTGCCCAGCTTATCCTTGTGTTCACCTATTGTCCTGAGTAAATTGTCAATAGTACCTTTCACTCTACAAAGTGATTAGCTTAAATGATAAATTGTATGATCATGTACATATCATGTAGTCAAACTGTTCAGATACCTGGTGCATTATCAAAATAGCCTGAGAGGCATTTTAAAAGTATATACTCATGGCCAAATTCAGTGGCTCACACCTGTATTCCCAATACTGTGGAAAGCCGAGACAAGAGGATTACTTAAGCCCAGTAGTTTGAGAGCAGCCCGGGCACCATAAGGAGACCTCATCTCTACAAAAACATTTTAAAAATTAGTCGAGTGCGGTGGCACATGCCTATGGTCCCAGCTACTTGGGAGGCTATGGTGGGAGGATTGCTTTAGCCTGAGGGATCAAGGCTGCAGCGAGCTGTGATCGCGCCACTGCACTCCAGCCTGGGCAACAGGGCAAGACTCCATCTCAAATTAATTAATTAATTTAATTTAATAAATAAAAGTATTTACTCTTTAGCCCTATCGTGTACATCAAAATCAGTATGGGACTCAGAAATTTGTCTTATGAAGGTTCCCAAATAGTTCAAGTAATTAGCCAGTTTTTAAAATACCCTTGTCTACTTTTGCCCCTTGTCTACTCTTCTCTAGCAAGAGAGGAACTTCCCCCAGAGAAGGCTGAGAGATACCAGAGTGTGTTGGTTTTTCCTCAATTAGAGACTTTTTAGAAAAAGACTGATATCATTTCTAAGAATGCAGATGAGGTGTCCTGCCAGCTTCTTCAGGTAGATTTCCCAGGATGATTTCAGCATTCTAATAATGAGAAAAGGTAATATTTATGGAGAATTTACTGTGTGTCAGATGCCATACTGAGTACTTGATTTGTATTGTTTTATGTAACTCACTTAAAAACTCTTTAAAGTCTCACCAAACACGATATATGGATGGGAAATAAGTATATTTTTAAAAATGCTCACCATCATATATCATTAGGGAATTGCAAATTCAAACAATGAGATACCACTACACACCTATTAGAATAACTAAAATCTAAAGCACTGACACCACCAAATGCTGGTTGGGATGCAGAAAGGCAGAGCCTCTCATTCATTGTTACTAGAAAATGCAAAATATTATAGCCACATTGAATAACAGTTTGGCAGTTTCTTACAAAGCTAAACATATTCATACCCTACAATCAAGCAATTGCACTCCTTGGAATTTAACCAAATGAATGAAAAACACAAAAACCTGCAGCATTATTCTTAATCGCCAAAAAGTTGGAAGCAATCAAGATGTTTTTCCGTTAGTGAATGGATAAATAAACTGTGATAGATTCAAGCAATGGAATATTATTCAGCAATAAAAAGAAATGAGCTATCAAGCCATAAAAAGGCATGAAGGAATCTTAAATGCAAATGAAAGAAAGCAATCTGAAAAGACTACATACTGTATGATTCCAACCATATGACATCCTGTAAGAGACAAAACTATGGAGACAGCAAAAAGATTATTGGCTGTCCACTAATCCAGGGGCTGCGGTGGGGAGAGGGATGAATAGGCAGAGCACAGAGGATTTTGAGGGCAGTGAAACTATACTGCGTGATACTGTAATGGCAAGTACATGTCATCACACGATTTGTCAAAACCCAGAGGATGTATAATCCAAAGAGAAACCCTAATGCAAACTATGGACATTAATAAAATGTACCAATATTGGCTCATTCATTATAACAAATGTACCATAGTAATGCAAATGTTCCTAGTACCAGGAAACCTAAAATGGCTCAAAAAATAAAGTCTATTAAGTTCAAAAATATCCTATGAGATAAAGACTATTGCCATACCCATTTTATCAACAAGAAAACTGAGGTATAAAAAAAAAAAAAAGTCACTTGTTCAAGATCATATTATCAGCAAATCGAAATTTGAATCCAGGCAGCCTAACCCCAGAGCCCGTGTTTTTACCTCTACACCTCAATTTTCTAACCTGTGTATCTATTGAAAGCCTATACAAAACCTAAATCCTTTTTTTTTTTTAACTACTATAAAAGTGCCTGTTAAAATGAACCAATTTCTCCCCAGGGCCTAATTTACTGCCTCCTTATAATAAGTGCCCTCAGGCTCACCAAGAAAATAACCAAACATTAACTCCTTCAACACTCTGGGGCACCTTTGTGACTGCGATAGTAATTCACTTCATTAATCCAGCCATATCTCTAGCAGTCTCCATAATTTTAATGAAGAATTGCTTCCCTAGTGTCAATGTCATCCAAGATATTTTTAAAAAGAACCACACAGGAAGTCACCTGTTGGAGTTGGTTACTGTGGAACTTCAGATACCCAGTATATTTGCTTGATTTTTTTTCCCCCCACTAGAAAGTCAACTAGATGCTGGGAGAAATTAGACTCATTAACTATTACTGTGTCTACCAATGATTGCTGCCTGAGGGTAGGAATCAGAGGAACAGAAGGGGCACTGCAGGTTTCAGAGTCTATGTCCTCCAGTCACAGCAGCTGATACCTGGTAACACTTGTGATATAAACACACCAGCCCTTCAGAGGGATTGCCTGCTGGGGAAGACACAGGGTTCATAAAGTACTCTGAGCAATGGCAACCTCACTGAACTTCCTAGGGTGAGGAATCTAAAGATCAAATCTCTTTTGGATGTGTTGATATGATTGTTTAAAAAGCCAGCCTCACTATTTCAGACATCTCCTGTAATGTTAAGGGTCCATATAAAGGGAAACAAAAATGAGAAAATACTAAGATTAGTATCAAAAGGCTGAGCGTCCCCGGAGGCCTTGTCTGAGTCCCAAGGTATCTGTCATTCTTTCTCTCAGCAAATGCATACTGAGTGCTTGCTGTGTGCCAAATATTGTCCTGGATGCTGCAGATGGATTGGTAAATAAATGGATGAGGCACACTCCATCAAACTATTACCCCATTAGCTCCATGAACAAACTATCAGCACATGTCTCAAAACCAAGAATTAGTTTCTTTGTATGAGGTTTCTAAGTCTTCTTTGGTGACAAACATTTCTGCTTCCTATGTAAAACGTTATTGAGTCATACGCAGATATTGGGTAGGAGAAAGAGGTTGACAATGTATAAGTGGCAGAAATGTGTGAGAAGTATCTGTAAGGTAAGGTTTGAAGAGGGCTACATAATGAGAAGCCCTGTCATAATTCCATGCCCAGAGTTCACCTGCTTAAAATGCTAACAAGCCTTTAGGGAGGAAGAGAGTAATAACAGTCATGGCAAAGATCCATAAGGCCAGAACCCTGAGGCTGGATACACCAGTCCTGGGAACTTAGCTTCTGGTATGAAATAAACAACTTAGTTCTTTCATTTACGAAATGAAATAACACTTTAACTTACTAATTATCACATGACCATACATATTACAGGCTATACTAAAGCTCTCTCAAGCAAATAAACCATTTGTTGAGAGTTAAACACATAGAGAAAAATACAATTAAGGAATGTCTTCTTTTTTGTTTTGAGACAGGGTCTTGCTCTGTCACCCAGGCTAGAGTGCAGTGGTGCAGTCACAGCTCACTGTAGCCTTAAAGTCTTGGGCCCAAGCAGTCATCCCACTTCAGTCTCCTGAATAGCTACCACACCTGGATAACCTGGATACTTTTTTATTTTTTGTAGAGACTGGGTCTCATCATGTTGCCCAGGCTGGTCTCAAAATCCTGGGCTCGAGCAATCTTCCTGCCTCAGCCTCCAAAAATGCTTTGATTACAAGTGTGAGCCACTGTGCCCAGCCTAGTTGTTTTTGTTTTGCATTGTTTTGGTTTTTTTGCTGAAGACATTGCCATTGCCCCTAGACAGATAAGATAAATTAGATATAAATAGTTTCATTTGGGGGCCACTTTTTCCTGCCATAATCACCTCACTTAACATTTTGCATATGTATGATTAGAAATGCTAAAATAAAATGTCAAGTATATTTAGGAA
>NW_012115322.1:1905200-1909500 GCF_000951035.1 Colobus angolensis palliatus | reverse complement strand
AAAAAAAAAAAAAAAAAAAAGTACCCAGGAAGACCAGGAAGAAATGCACCTGATATTTTTTTTGGAGAGTTGGGTGACATGCTGGAACCAAGTTCACTTAGAGAAACACTAAAACTTCCTCGCATCAATTGGTGAATGCCCTCTGAACTAAAACTAAATTTAATATTAGCTTTAAAAGAACACAATTACAAGGATATAGCATTTGCAATCAAAATAAAAATTGCATAATACTTTCTAAAGTCAAGTAAAACATGTTTAGATTATGTGCATTTAAAAATTATTTATGCTACTATTTCTGTTTATCTATCTAGAAAATTAAGTTATCTGTATTCTACATAAAGCAGGCCTTTAGATCAAGGAGAATCTTACAGAGCTTACATTTCAAAGATATATTTCATATTATACTCATTTAACCATCTCAATTATCTTACTTAACTTTGAAATAACACCTGTATTTGCAATAGACTTTGCAAACCCGTTACTCCAGTGCATAGTCACTTAGCAACACCACATAAATAGAAAAGCATTTGGGAAAACAATCTAATTCTGTCTAATGGAATGTTTTGCTGTGGTTACTAACTTTTGTTTTCAATATTCTCATCAGTGGTAGAAATGACTGCTGAATTTATAGTCTTCAGAATTTCATTTGAATAAGCAAATATAATTCTGTGCAATATCCCAAATTTAATATACATTATATGCTTCTTTAGAGAACTGTAATTACAGAATCTCTGCCTATAATAAGTAAACCTGCAATTGTCTAGCATTGAGATGCTTCAGTGAATAAAACAGCTGATTGAAAATAGAAAATTTCTGCATTTCCCCACTTTAAAGTTATACATTTCCAATAATTTCACATACACCAAACTGTAAATATGTGTAAAACTTGTATTTTATCAGGATGTGAGCTCAGTATCTACAACAATTTTTAAAACTGGAATAAATTATTTCATATGACCTACAGTTGACAAAGATTGTACCACAACAATATCTAATGCCAAGTTCTATGGCAGGAAAAGTGGTACAAATTGAAAATGCATTGATTTCTTATTAAATTTTACATAGGAAGCATTTATGTAGCCCTTTAATGTCTGTTTCTTGTCTAAGATGATATGTTTTCATAAATGCAAATAGCTCTTTCATCAGGTTTAAATCGTGTTAATACTTGGGGTTCATTTTTTCTCTATACAAACCTATGAAAGTACAAGTTTTTGTTCAAACTCATTCGAACCATGTCATTTGAAAATCTTATTAGAAGATGTGTAAGAAGGTCTTGGCAACACTCTCTACTGTATTTCTTGATTTGAAACTATCAAAGAGTCCTTTTTAGTATATATATTAAAATGCCCAATTATTCTAGAAAAATATACTTCTCCTCCTTGTATTATTCATCATTTCTCATTGTCCAACTATCCCAAAAAACTCCACTGAGTAAGCTCAAATTAAAAAATCAAAATAAAAGACTTAGCTATTGGTTTCCTGCAAACACATACACATTTCTTCTTTGGGTGCTTCTCAGCACACCCTGGTGTGTAGTAACAAATAGGTAATCTCATGAGAACATAGATAGGGCTGTTCTGGATGCTGCACAAATCCACTTTATGACAGTGTCCATGGTTTTGAAAAGTATTTGAAACCTTTTTCATGCTATGTAAACCAATGAGAAAATATTATCAAAGTTGCCTTTGGCACAATCAGAATATTGTACAAATATTTATTTGCTTTCTCTTCACAAGTTATGGAGATGTAGGCATTCAGATCATTGCAAATGACAATTCTTTATTGAGCCAAATGTTTTCTACCAGCCTACAAAATATATTCATGTCATACTTCAAAACAGGTGGAAGTTTTCTGCATATAAAATATGTTTGAGATAAAAGCCAAATTCCCTATAATCATCAAAATTTTGCATACTTCTCTAAACACAACCTGATTGACTTCTTCCATTGTTTCACCTATTTGCCACTGACCCACTTTTTAATTCTTAAAATCAACAGTTAGAAGGATTAACAGTGGAGAAATGTCCTCACTAAAGAGACCAATCCAAACTAATTGTAAAGGCTAACAGTAATGATACGAAGCGCCTACAGCAGAGGCAAAGGATAGGTCTGCTGTGGAGAAATAAGCCCAAGATCACTGAGTATTAAATGCAAAACAGATAACAATGTGGTGGGAGTGGAGAAAGTAAAATTCATAACAAAGTAGACAGAGAGAGAGCCATTCTTCCATCTTCTTTGAAGGTTTTTTAAGCAAAAACAGAGACAGAAGCCTACCTCAATGTCACACTTCCAATGACCACTCTCATAGTGCTAGGGGAGTGTAAATTGGTACACTATTTATGGAAAATTACTGTCATCAACAACCTTAGAAATGTTCAAAAACTTTTGTGAGGCACAATGACTCATGCCTGTAATCCCAGCTCTTACAGAGACAGAGGCAGGAGGATAGCTTGAGCCCAGGAGTTTAAGACCTGCCTGGGCAATATAGCAAGACCCTGTTCTCCACAAAAAGGAAAAAAAAAAAGGCCAAAAAAAAAAAAGAAATGTTTAACTTTTATCCTTGTTGGATCAGTTCTAAAAAGTCTAACCAATTCTAGAAAATCTATCTTAAGGAAACACTTCCAAGTAAGGGAAACAGCTTTATGTACAAAGATGTTGTTTAGGGATTAATGATTTACAACAAACAAATGGTAAGAATAACACACTAATAGACCCACTAAATAAATTATTTCCCAAAGGAATATAGCCATTTAAAGTGGAACACTCTTGCTACAGGTAAATAAAAATGTTTATGATGAGTGAAAATACAGTATGATCAAACTATGTCCAAAAACTAATAAGCTAAAACTATGCCTACGCAAAAAATGAAATGTGTGCACATTGGTTTTCCTTTCAGCAGTGGAGTAACATTTCTCCTTTTCTGCATTTGTCTTTAAAGAATATACATTACTTTTGCAATGAATAATAATCCGACAAATGTTATCGTTACATAAATAAACTCGAAAACCCTCTATAAAAAGTTAAATGAGGACAAAACCCAAAGGAAGAAGTAGAGCGACAAAGTGGTTATTTTCTCTCTCCCACCAGCTAAATATAGTACTGAAATGTTGATCCGGTCATTGGGTTTTCCTACTTCTAATGAGGGGTCTGCTACGACTCTCTATGTAAGGATCTTCATTATTCAGTGCAGGCTAGCATTCAAAGCTCACTTGGCAGTGTGGATTAAACAAGGAGGCTGCACACATTCCTCAGTTTATCAGCAAATCCACAGTGACATGCATTTTCTCTTTTTCCTCTACTCATGAATACTAAAACCATGAGCTGTGCAAGGCTCTCTATTACATGTGTGCTGTGGGCTAAGAGGCCATCTTTATAACCCCCTCCTGAGGGTGGGCAGGCAGCTCGGTTTCACAGCACTTTACTGTTTACTAGTAAGGCTGGTGGGTCAGCCAAGAGCCAAGAGTTACATGAGCAATTTCTTTGAATAATGATTAAGAAGGGGTGTGTGGATATGAATAGATGAAAGAAAAACTAAATTTTATCTCTTTCTAGTGAAAGAAGGCCAGCTTAGCCACAATTTAAACATCAAAGTCAGTGACTATTTTTAAAAGCTGAAAATTCCAAGCAGTGGTTGAAACAGAAAAGCTTAACTTTGGCAAATGGAAGCCATATCCCTCTTTATTTATTCCACCCATCCTCCTTTCCCTGTTCCTTTTGAAAAGCCCTATGGGGCCATATTATGCTGTCAAAATATAGCCTCTATCAGACCATATCAGGCCATAATTAGTTTCCTTTGGTTTGGGGTCATTTCATTTGTTCAAAAACACTAATTTTAAAACCAGGACAGAGATATCTGGTTGACTCTTTGTTTGTTGTTTGCTCTTGTACAGCTGACCTAGAAAGCCCTTATCTGTGTTATTAAAAAGCATTATTCTGTAATTCAGCCACTAGAATGCCAGAAGTCACAGTGCTTACTTGTCATTTGGGGTATAACCTTTCTGAGCAAGCAGACAGTTGATACAAAGGAAAAACAAATGGATATTTTCTCTTCACTCAGAGGCTGACAATGTGGGTGCTCAAAAAATATTTGATGAGCCCATGAAAGGTGTCTCGTATTGTCTTTTTTTTGAGACGGAGTCTCGCTCTGTAGCCCAGGCTGGAGTGCAGTGGCCGGATCTCAGCTCACTGCTAGCTCCGCCTCCCGGATTGACGCCATTCTCCTGCCTCAACCTCCCGAGTAGCTGGGACTACAGGCGCCCGCCACCTCGCCCGGCTAGTTTTTTGTATTTTTTAGTAGAGAC
>NW_012115322.1:1897892-1903745 GCF_000951035.1 Colobus angolensis palliatus | reverse complement strand
GGTCCTATTTGGCTTAATCAGACCAAAGCTTTGCTCAACTTCATTCTGTTGCCCAACTACAGCTCCTGCTGATGCTCTGCTTCCCTGAGAAAACCCAAGTCCTCAAGATGTCTCTAAACAAGCTACCAGTCCTCCTCTTACCTCTCAGACTTCCTCTCCTAATTCCCTCTCCCTCATTCCCTCCTTTCTGCCATTGCAGCCTCCTTGCTGTTCTTAGTGTAAACTAGGCCCCATCCCACCCCTGGGCCCTTGCAGTTGCTGTTCCTTCTGACCAGAATAGTACCAGTCTTCATGCTCCTACAAGGCTTCCTCCCTCACCTCCTGCTCAGAGAGCATCTTCCCATTACACCCCCTCTGATCACTGTCTCTTTCTCTCATCAAGATATAAGCTCCATTAAGGTAAGAATTTCTGTTGGTTTTGTTCACTACTCTCTTCCAAGAGCCTAGAAGACTGCTTAGAACATAGGCTTTCACTAAGTATTTATTGAATAAATAAAGGACTAGATGCTAGTTTGAGGTTAATTTATTTGCTTTAAATCTCAACTGATAACACATTAAGTTTGTTTTCACATGGTTTTAGATACCAATGCCAAAATAAAATGTAGATCAAACCTTCTCTCTCCGACCATAACAGTTATCATCAATATCAATGACATTAAACAATGTCATTTTAAAACCTATGCCCATTGTATGCATTTGTTGAGGTTACCAAGCTGGGAGAAGGGAATGGAAGGAGGTGTAGATGAAAGAAGAATGGCAGATGTTGACAGCTGTTGACTCTGGGTGGTAGGGGCATGGATGTTCATTATGCTACACTGTCTGCTTGTATACATTTGAAATGTTCCATAACGCAAAGATCTTTTAAAAACCTATATTGAAGTCCCTTTCCAAATCAAACTGGGAATAAGGAAAAAGAAGATTTGTAATTTTCATCTTAGCCTGTAGGCTGTTACATAATGTCTTTCTTTATGTTCACATTTTTAAAACTCCGCACTTTCTTCAGAAAATTGCTCAAAAACACAGCCTCTAGGAGTTGGAATTCCCCTGGATAGACTGTAGTGGCTTTCCAGCCTTGAACAAGGTCTTAAAATCATCAAAGTCTGAGGCCAACCATAGAACACGCTGTTTGGAAAGAAGGATTGTAGATCATAGCCTTGGGAGGCAGTTAAGGGATGCCACTCCCAACCGGGGTGAAAGCAGGTAAAGGCACGTTGTATACACCTGCACAACCTCCTCCTGCTGCCTGGAAGTGGAAAATAGTCCTGATTACACACCCAGCTGTGGTAAGCCAGTTCTCCTCCTCCTGACTCATCTCTCTAAAATACAGCCAATCTACAACTCCAGAAATAGCTAAAAATATTTTACAGATAATGACAGATTTTTGCATTAAAAAAACTTTTTAGAATTCTAAAATAGTCCTAAAACAAATAGAACTCAGTGCTGGGTTTTTGATATTCCTTTTAAGATGTCTACAATCTTTAAAATTCAAAAGACACATGATTTTACACAAGAAATTTTGTCTGTCTTGCAACGTGGTGATCATTCAACCTTGTTGATGTGCTTTTTAATTTATTCAGAATAGGAAGTGTGTTTTCAGGCTGGAAGAAGTTCTAGTCTCATAGTTGCAGAAACATGTATCCTCTGAAACAGTCAGGAAGTATATATTACAGTTCTCATCTGCTTAAATATAATCAAGTGAATCTGACATGGCTTAATGATTCTACTGTGACCCCAATCCATTCGCCAGCCACAATTTACCAATTCATTAAGGCTCTAACTTGAGTAAAAATAGAAACATCATCTTAAGCCTCAAGTCCTTGATTCCTTAGCCAGTTATTACACAGCAGATGAGTGATATGAAATTTTCAAGAATAAACTATTTGAACTGGAGGTTTTAAAGACTGGTAACTAGCAACAGCTCAATGAGGTTGGCTATATCTGCTGCCCACCTTACATATTTGTCATAAACAATTGCAGAAAAATAATTTTAAAATGCAATAAGATATTAATTTAACAGAATAAGACATGAATTCAACAAAAAGCCTTTTGTCACCATCTCACACCCATTAGGATGACTACTACACACACACAAAAAAAAACAGAAAATAACAAGTGTTGGCAAGGTTGTGGAGAAACTGGAACCCTTGTGCACTGTTGGTGGGAATGCAAATGGTGCTATATTTAGCCACTATAAAAAACTGTATGGTGGTTCCTCAAAAAATTAAAAATAGAATCACTACATGATCTGGCAATTCCACTTCTGTGTGCATACCAAAAAGAATTGAAAGGTCTCAAAAAGATATTTGTATACCCATGTTCAGAGCAGCGTTATACACAATAGCCAAAAGGTGGAAACCACCCAAGTGTCCAATGACAGATGAAGAGAAAAACAAAAATCAGCCTTAAAAAGGAAGGAAATTCTAGACATTTCCTACAAGAAGATATACAAACATCCAAAAAACATGAAAAAATGCTCAAAATCACTAATCATCAGGGAAATGCAAATTAAAACCACAATACCACCTTACTGCTGCAAGAATTATCATAATCAAAAAATAAAAAAAATAGATGTTGGCATGGATGTGGTGAAAAGGGAACAACACTTTTACACTGCAGTGAGAATGTAAATTAGTACAACTACTATGGAAAACAGTATGGAGAGTCCTTGTAGAACTAAAAGTAGAACTACAATTCAATCCACCAATCCCACTACTGGGTATCTACCTAAAGGAAAAAAAAAGTCATTATATGAAAAAGACACATTCACACACATTTATAGCAGCACAATTCACAATGCAAAGATACGGAATCAACCTAAGAACCCATCAACCAATGAGTGGATAAAGAAAACGTGGTATATGTATGACACCATTGAATACTAGTCAGCCATAAAAAGGAAGGAAATAATGTCTTTTGCAGCAACTTGGATGGAGCTGAACACCATTATTCTAAGTGAAATAACCCAGGAATTGAAAACCAAGCATCGTATGTTCTCACTTATAAGTGGGAGCTAAGCTATGAAGACACAACGGCATAAGAATGATATAATGGGCTTTGGGGACTTACAGGGAAGTGGTGGAAGAGGGTAAGAGATAAAAGAGTGCATATTGGGTACAGTCTACACTACTCGGGAGATGGGAGCCCCAAAATCTCAGAAATCACCACTAAAAAACTTATTCATATGCCCAAAATCCACCTGTACCCAAGAACTATTGAAAGAAAATAATAATAATCACATTAAAAAGGAAGGAAATTCTGGCACATGGCACAACATGGATGAATCTTGAGGACATTAAGTGAAGTAAGCCAGTCACAAAAAGACAAATACTGTATGATTCCACTTAGACAAGAAGCTTAGAGTAGTCAAAATCACAGAGACAGAAAGTAGAATCATGGTTGTCAGGGGCTGGAGAGAGGGGAGAATAGGGAGTTGTTATTTAACGGGTATAGGGTTTTCATTTTGCAAGATGAATGGAGTTTTGGAAAATTGGTGCATAATAATGTAAATTAATTAACACTATTGATCTATTCACTTAAAATGGCTAAGTTGGTACATTTTTATGTTATGTGTACTTTAACATAATTTTTTTTTTTTTTTTTTTGAGACGGAGTCTCGCTCTGTCGCCCAGGCTGGGGTGCAGTGGGCGGATCTCAGCTCACTGCAAGCTCCGCCTCCCGGGTTCACGCCATTCTCCTGCCTCAGCCTCCCACGTAGCTGGGACTATAGGCGCCCACCACCTCGCCCGGCTAGGTTTTTTGTATTTTTTTGGTAGAGACAGGGTTTCACCGTGTTAGCCAGGATGGTCTCGATCTCCTGACCTCGTGATCCGCCCGTCTCGGCCTCCCAAAGTGCTGGGATTACAGGCTTGAGCCACCGCGCCCGGCCGGACTTTAACATAATTTTTAAGAATTCAAGGAGGAAAAGAAAAAAGGCTTTTGTCTATCTGTTGGATCAAAACCTTTAACTCCTATTCTCTAGTCTTTTGAAACCATTCTTGACAATAGACACCCAGGTAGCCATACTTCTAACGCAGCACTCAGATGAACTGCTCCAGGGATACAGTGTAAAGCAGTTGGGAGCACCAGGGCCTGGCTGCAGACAGCAGAGACGAATCTGGGTCTGGTGCTGTTGACGAGGTGCCACTTTGAGGGACAGGAAGATTGAATTTGGATGTGTCCAATACCACAAAATGCACTTGATTTTAAAAGTCCAAATCAGGGCTTTCAACTAACTTGACAAGTGGCACACATTGTAGCAAGGGCCATCTTATCAGATGTACCATTCAGGGCAGAAAAATGTAATGGTACAGACACAATTTTAGGTTAAACAAATGCATCAAGAATGGTACTCAGACCACAGCTTCCTGCTGCCCACTCATCCTTGAGGCTCCTAACCCACCCACAGATGTCCTGAACAACAACTAAAACCAACTATGGGATACAACCGTAGAAGTCTGGAGCCAAAAGAACTTTCTGAGATATCTGTCTCAAGAATAAAAAAGAAATTTTGACTTACGTGGCCTCCCCAGTCATTTGGTAATAGCTGCCTTAAATGTGATGCTGGAGAAAGATTCTAAATCTACATCTGGACACAGTGGGAAATCATGCCTTGATGGGTTGGTTATGTCTGTCCAAGATTATTGAGAGACCGAAACAGAGCTGGAAATAAAATTACCAGCTGAGTCTGATCTGTTGAAGAGCAGAGTGAATTCCCAAGTATGAAAAAGTAAGTCAGTAAGCTATAAAATAGAATTTGTTTTACATATCCTTGCCAAACTTCAGCCCACAGAATAGGAAATTACCTGGGGCAAAAGGTAATTCCAGCTGTGTTGAAGAAGATATCCAAAACTCACTGCCTTTTTCCTCCCACCCCAGAAAAAGGAAGTGAGTTTTGGATATCTTCTTCAACACAGCTAGAATTTTCCTGTGAGATGAGCCTCCAGATACGAGTGAGCTCATCAGAAAGGAGGCAGTAGAGAATCACAGAGGCATGAGGCCACCATGTCATCTCTCTATGAGGAATACAAACAAAAAGGCAAATAAGAACAAAACATCCATAACAATATGTGCTTTTTAAGAACCAGAAGGGAACTTGGAAACTTCTAGTCTAACTTTTTTTAATGCGACTTTTTTTATAGAAATTATCTCTTATCTCTGTTCCCTTACTTATTAATCGCTGTTGTTTTAGAGTTTGTGTCTAATAGCCCTGACATCTGGATCACATATGGATTTGTTTCTGTTTTTCCTTTGGTTTTGAATCACCTGGTCCTATCTTGCTGTATCCCAGTTAGCTCCTAATTACCATATTTGTATATGAAAAATTACAGAGGATATGCTAGCCTACTCCAGAGAGTGATTTTCTTCTCAAAGGCAGTTAGACCAAAGACAGATACAAGTAGGAGCTGAGATGCTTTGAGACTGGGTTTCAGCCTTTGAGAGGACTGGTCTATTTCTGGTTTGCTCTTTTTCCTGGGGTCTAGTCTTTCAAAAGTCTCAACTCAGGTGTTCACCATGGCTCTTCCTCCTTGGTTGGTTCTGAGCCAGTTTTCTTTGTGGTATTTTTGGGCGGTTGTTTGTTGGGTTTTGTCTCCCTAGCGTTACGAGAAGGCTGAAAATACTCAGCCACTACTTCTTACCCAGCCTGTCATCTCTGCTTACAAATCAGCAGCAAATGTAGAGAGGAAAGTAGCAGAGAATTTTCAGGATCACCTCAATGTGTTTCCCCTCTCTCTGTCTTTACTCTTGAAATTCTGGCTGCCTTGGTTGCTTTCTGATGACTTCAAATAGTTATAATACATTTATATCTGTTCTTGGTGATAACATTGATGTGATAGAGGCTTTTTATTTTTATTT
>NW_012115322.1:1877100-1897022 GCF_000951035.1 Colobus angolensis palliatus | reverse complement strand
AAAAAAAAAAAAAATCTATAAAAATGTTTTTCCCCTGCCTTTTATTTATTGTTTTTCTCCCCAATAGCAAATACCCTACATGTGTTTGTGAGCCAGTAAGCTTTCAGCTGACCTATATATCTACTTAATTTAAGATCAAGCCACCAAGGTACTAAGCTGACCACAACCCTGACTCCTGACAAGCTGTTATCCCGTGAAGTCCATGTTCTAAGGATAGAATTTCACAGTAGGGATTTTCTACATCTATGTTGTAGAGAAAATTATATGTGGTATAATAGATTTTTTTTTTTTGCTAGGCCAACTGAGTCAGCACTTTGTAGTGTTAACATTTAATCCCTCTTCCCTCTTAGGTTTTGATTCACACTTGTCCTGGAATCAAGGCAGGCCAGCATGATGCCTTGGAAGTCATTCTTCAGGCCAGAGAGGACCAGGGAAGGCTCATGACATTTCTAATTCTTTTGCTGCCAGACCTGATGAACAGCTGCTTTCAAAGGGGTCTCCACCTCCAGGGTGCTTAAACCACTTAGCCAACAAATCTGTGAAGCATATCATGTATACTGTAAACTGGTAGTGTGCATGGATTTAAAGATTTCTCAAAAATGGAGTGTAATGTCCTGCACGTGTATCCCAGAACTTAAAGTAAAATAAAATTTAAAATGGAGTGTAAAATTATGAAAATATTTGAAGCTAATTCATCCTTCTGAGCAAAGTGACAGCTACTTCTATTTGCATATCCAAACTGAAATTTCTTTATAAATAAAGTCTGGTGTGTTATGAAGTTTATGTTTCAAATAAAATGATTCATAATACCTTGAGTTTTATAATATCTATTATAGTCAACATAAACAAATTAACAAGCCCATCAATGCAAGTAAATGATTTAACATGAATGAAGCTAAGAGGTAGTTCATGTAAGTCACAGAGGACTTTGCAAGGGATGTAACACTTTTTTATTCTTATTTTGTATAATTTCTGGATTTCTTCAAAATGTATATAAACTAGCCCTTTGGCACTTACATATTCCCAGACACTCACAAATTTCCAACTTTTAATTGAGAATTTTTTTGATACCTCCTGGTTCTCTTCCAAATTATGTTTTCATCATAAGCCAACTTTCCTGGACAGATCTTCACATCACTAAAGTTTTAGCCTCTCACTCAATGGCTATTTTCATACATACACACACATACACCCCTAATGTGATATAAAAATTAGCAAAGCACAACAAAACTTTAAAACTATATTGATGTAAAGGTGATGGAAAATGGACAGCTGTCTAGGCTCACCAGGAAGCAAATGTTCAGCTGGCACCTACTACCCTGAATCCAACCTCAATTCATACCTTTTCAAAATTGTGATAACGTATATATCATGGACACTGAGATCCAAGAGAAATCACTACAACCTGCAAATGCCAAAGTCTTGAAGGATAAAGATCAATTGTTATTGACTATCTAATACTGATACAAAGTTCACAGTGCAGTATATAAATATTCTTAGAAGGGCTTTAAATAGGCAGCGAAGGGACCCTGATGGCTTGAAATAGATTCACCATTCAGAAAAGGAGAACACTGGAATTATCAAAAGGTTCACTTTAAAAAATGGCTAGTACAAGTACAGAGGATCAAATAAACAAGCCTTAGAGATTCTCAATCAAATCTGCTCTTCCTTGTGCTGGTTGTGTCTTTGAGGGATCACTGAAGGTGGATGTCCCACTTAATACTAGTATCATTCTAACGTATTAGAACAAGCATCCCCTTTATTCTACCCACATTTAGGGCAGACTTATTTCCATAAGTATTTTTGTAAATAATTATACCTTAAGTTCTTCTAAGAACTTTCTGCTGCTGTAACACCCAAAGAAAAATATTTCAATTTTTTTGGAGGTCATAAAAGAAACCCAAATAGAAAAGCAGAGAAATGTAACAACAAGGATCATTTATTATGCCAATAAATAAGCTTCAGTTTCCACAGTTGAAATCAAAGTCAAAGCCAGAAAAAAAGCTTGAGCAATAACCAAGAAAAATGGTTTTCATTTTTTAATAACTCTTCCTATTCTTTTAAGATTTTCAAAAACTCACTAGAGTAATTCAAATAAACCACAGAAAGAAATGAGTGGCAAATGACAGTAATGGGATTACAGCATGATAGTTGCTAGAACCTAGAATATAATGAAATGAAATTTTAGTTCCATAGATTGTAACAGCATAGGAACTGCTAAAAGGTAGCATTAGATAGGCTTTTCTCACTAGCTCAAAGACTCAGCCAAATGCCTGAATCTGACAAATTCATTTCCCATCTAGAATTTTTTTGATCTTTAAAAATCTAAAGACATGTAAAGGGAAGAAGTCTTCTAGTATAGATTGAGAAAAACCGTGCATTTGAAATGCAAGGGAAGAAAAACTTTCTTCATCCAGTGTTTGCAAGACTAGAATACTTTGAGGAAGTATCCAGGTGTACCCAAGATTTAAGAGTGCAAAAGCCTTTTGCATTCACCCTGCTGTTCTTTGCATTTAACATCTGTCCAGTATCAAGGAATGAAGGAAAAAAGAAAAAGGAGGAGATAAAGAAACACATCCCAGCAAGTTGTTTAGGCTTTTCCTCTGTCCAGTGTTGATTGGAAAATGCATGGTACCACTGTCTTTCTCTGAGTGGTTGACAATTGAGTAAATAAAATGGGAAAGGGAATCTGAACATGTGCTCAAGGAGGAGGATTTTTTAGACCTGGGAACTTTTGTGTGATGATTGGTTAATTCTTATAAAGCAAGAGTCTAATAACAAATTCCTGATGTTTATGTCACACGATGTAGGATCCCAGGAAGCCTGTCATGGAGTAAGTCAGTTCAACTCTCTGGGCCTCATCTTCGTATATACATAATGAAGACAGACAGATCATAAACCCCATCTTCAGTCTTAGCTCGAAAAGCCCTTCAACTTGTAAACAAGAAAAACTCTTTTATATGTGTACAGAAGGCTAGTTATTACCATTGTCATTCCTTCTAAGTCAAAACCATCCCTCGGATTCACGGCCCAGCAGCCTAACAAAAGCAACATATGTAACTCATTTATGATTCTCATGAGTGAAGTATACTAGGTGGGAAATTATACACTAGGATTACATGGGCAATTAACCAGCTTTGTCAATTGAAGGAGTGACAGCTGTTAATCATATCTTTTAATTCTTCTCTATTTTTAATGTTATTATTACCCTTATAACAATTTTCTGATCGCTTTACTTTCTCCCAGTCTTTTTTTTTTTTTCCTTCAGAAAATCCTAGCTGAACTCTTCCTGACCTTCTCTTATGCTTGATAATTTTCCCCCTGGAAACTCTTGCTTCATTTAATTTCAGCCTTCTAGTCTCCTGATTCTTCTAGCTCCCTCTGCTGATTGTAGCCAATTTGCTTTCAGGGTCTAGACAGTTATCAAATAAAGGACTAACTCATACTCCTGCTCTGTAACCTCCACTGACGGGAGAAAAGAATGTGTTATTTGGTTGCATTTGGAGACACCTTTCATACTATATAGTTCAAGCTTTTAGGAATAAGAAAACTAAGTTTCCTCAAATATGCCACTGAGAACAACTGAACTACATGATTTTTAACATCCTTTAGTAGTTAACCATTGCCACACACATCTGGGGGACCCTAATGAGTTCTCGCACTGATTTTAAGTCCATATCTCCAAACAAACCACGTTTTTATTATCATCACTACCCCCTAAAAATTCTGGACAAGAGAAGTTAGTTCAACAGCTTCTCTATTCCTCCGGGTTTTTGCTGGAAAACAGCAGACTCTCCTTTGGCTAATTTAAGCTGTAAGGAGATTTATTAGGGCATAATTTGGTAACTTACAGCAATCATAGGGAGACTAGAAGTTCTGTTTCCAGGAAAATGCCCCCAAATGATGCCACAGAACTAGAGTAATGAGGATGCTGATGCTAGTAATGCTATCTTCATGAATTAAGTTCCAGGACTTGACTTC
Source organism: Colobus angolensis palliatus (assembly GCF_000951035.1). NCBI lineage: Eukaryota > Metazoa > Chordata > Mammalia > Primates > Cercopithecidae > Colobus > Colobus angolensis. The sequence continues at coordinate 1,893,041 of NW_012115322.1, read as the reverse complement.
ACTGTACCTGCCACCACCTCCAGTACAAATGCTCCTCTTCTTACCACCTCTACTGCACCTGCAAGTCGGCTGCCTCCATAGCAATGTGTTGGGGCTCAGAAACCAATACACCCAAAATATGGTGCTCTGACATGCTGAGCTGAGGAAGAAGCCTCAAGATCTCTCTGACCTCCCCGCTGCCTCACTCCTGTCTCTCAGTCCTCTGTCTCCCCTACAGTACAGGATAAAGTTGTTCTCTGAAGTTCCCGTATCTGCCTAAAGTCCGGACCCACCAAAGAAGAAACAATTATTTCTGGTCCCATCCCAGAGTGTTCATTAACTGAACTCATATGACAGGAAGAAAGCCTGAAGCCTGTCCACACACCTGGACACATTTTTGTCACAAATCACCATCTGTTCTGTGGGCCCAAGAGACTTTGTCCTAGGCCATTGTATATGTTCCAAGCCCATTGAAATCCCTCCAAAAATCATCTACTATCCCCCTAAAGTCATCCATACTTCCCCATCTCCCTTTCCTTTAAAAAAAAGGGTATACCCCTTTTGTACCTCATTGTGTGGTGGGGTAATCACGCTGTTATTTTCCCTGTGCATGTTAATAGATTTGTATGCCTTTTCCCCTATTAATCTGCCTTCTTTTGTTGTTTGTTTTATTTTCAGCAAATCTTTGGAGGGCATAAGGAAGTTTTCCCTTGGCCCCTACATATGCAAACCAGAGAGGTCAGCATAAACCTGTTTCCTCATGCCCTTTCAAACCAAAGCCTCACATAAGCACGCCTTATTGAAAGCCTAGCATGCCACGCTTATGCCACAAGGGACACTGAGACTCATAATATGGGAATTGGCCCAGATACGCGAAGGCTATTCAAAAACTGATGGGCATCCAAAGAGCTCCCAAATGTGGACCTCAGGTACTAAATGAAAAGCAGAATCTGAACCCCTTCCTGCTCCATTCCCCTGGTCTTGCCCATTTTATTAAGGCACGATTACATTCACAGATGATTTGGATTCGGCAGTCAACAGAGAGCAAGAAACATTCTTTTTATCCATATGCACATCCAGAGCAATACTGGGCACACAATAAGTGTTCAGCCAGACTTATCCAAAAATGGAATGCTTATACAGTGCTTATATTTAATCCAACAAACAAATATCAAGCATCTGCTATATCCAAGGCTTGTTTTGGATGCTGAAGGATAATACATTGATGAATTAAATATGGTCCAGTCCTTAAGGAATTTACCTCTTGGGAACAGGAAAAATATGTAGGGACTAAATTTAATATATTTTTACAAATACTGTGCAATACAGATATATGTAAAATGTGCCAGGAAAATGTAAGAGGGACAAGAAATTAATTCTCCCTCGAGTTAGAAAGCTGCGGAAGAAGCGTAACAATGTTGAACCCAAGGGGCAAAGAGTTTTATAGAGGAGGTGAAATTGCATTTCAAGCACAAGAGCTAGTGGGAGCTAGAGCTTATAAGCACTTGACCATGCCAGGCATTCTCCCAAACATTTCACATGTAGTAAGTCATTGAACTCAGTCACCAAACCCATGGGGTGGCTACTATTCATATTTGTGTTTCACATAGGATTTGGACATGGGAGTCCTGATTCCAGCATCTGGGCTCCACACTGTGACCCCCAACACTCATGCTGCAATAGCACAGGCACAGGCTCAGAGGTATGAAGAGCACAGTGCATTCAACGAGGAGCAGCAAGTTCAACAGCCTTAAGGATGGTTGCCGGATATAATAGTTTGGAGGTAAAGACAAGCTTGAAACATATAATCAGCCTTAACCACCTTGAACATCACTTTTAATCAACAAGTATTTAAGACCAATGTGACTTGTATTTTCCAGAATAATAGTGGAGGAGGGGAAGGTGACCTTTGTTTTCTTTTTTCAAAATTGGCAATAGAAAAATTAAGCGCTGTGCTAAGAGATGGGAGTCTTTCTCTGTTCCTAAGTGCTCCTCCAATTAACTCTGGGCCTGCCTGAGTACACCTAGCATGGGACCATCCTCTCCCTCTGACAGTTTATTCCTGAGGTGCCTCTGTTCTTCATCCCTTACAACACATCCCTGGGACCACAGTTGCTTCAGACGGAGCACAGCAAATATTCTATTAAAGGCAAATTCAGAAACCTCGTCACTTGAGGCGCACAAAGTGAAAGCCACCTATTTTTTTTGAAAACCTCCTAAACAGAACCATTTCCCACTAGAAAAGAAGGATCAGCTGGTTTACTTATGTGACTCGGCCATCCCTGACGTCTGTGATCCTGTGATATGATTCCAATTTGCCTTCATGGAGGGCCGTCTGCTGAATTAATTGTATGCGCTCCTTTGTGCTCGCCTCTAATGTTTATTTCATTACAATATTTACAAAGGGACTTGAGAAATAAGTCACTATGCAAATGGAAGTATGAATACAAGATTCAGAGGAATATTAAAATTCATTAACCTTATTTACATTTAAACTATTATCATGTATATTTGAGCATGGTGCACCTGCCAGAATGGATGTGGAACCACATCAGCAATCCATTGAATAATCTATTCACTGTCTTTATTTCCTTGTCAAGTAAAGTAAAAACTTCCTCATCTTGGACACATTTAAAATCACTACCAAGCTGATTTATTCATTAGTGGTTCTTATTTCTAGAGAAGTCTAATACAAATTTCAAGTTGTCCTTTGGCATTTAGAGGATCTACTCCCTTAAATAATTTTTCCGTCTTTGTGAATTTTGAAGTACAGTGTTTCTCTTATCACCCACTTAGAAATGAACTAGACCAGGCTTATCATTTTGGAGGCTGACAAACAAAGGCTATGCCTGCCTGACCACTTCCCCCACCCCAGAAACCTCAGTTCTATAAGAAAAGAAAAATTAAGAAAACAGTCAAACTGGTGGCTTTCTGTTGTTTTCCAGTCCTTTATTCAGCATGGTCTTGATTCAGTTAACGTATGGGATCAAGTGGCAGGTCAAAAACAGTGAAAGCCACCGTGATGAGATTTGATGCCTTCTGTCCCTATGAGAACTGAATCTGCCTTAGTCCACTTGGCTTTGGGTTAAGCAGCCAAAAAAAAGAAAAAAGACAAAAAAGGGTGATCTATAACTGCTGTCTGACAGGGTAGATGCAATTAAAGGGCAAGCTTTTGTTCAACAAAAGTTGTTCAAAACAATTTGAATGCAAGTTGGCAAGTAGACACTGATAAGAGATCAACACAACAGAAGGATGATTTTCTGAAAACCCAAAGGAGCTCACAAGAAGGGAAGAAGCCCAGTGGTGTACGTTGCAAGGTTCAGAAGAACAGACCCAAGGATACCACAGTTGAAAAGAGAGAACAGGGATTTCTAACAGACCCTAGTTACCTTGTTTCTTCCGGGTTTGTGATACAAACACCTCCTCACCACTCCTCCACATATCTTCGTAAAGTCTGTATGTCCATAAAGCCTTTCTGGGTGAGTGGATTCTTTGGAGGGGTGTAGAGACTTCCACCAAAGTCAATGTGCTGCCACTCAGTCAGCCACAAGGACCTGGAGCAGAGGACTTAGTGAGAACAGATCCAGAGAATGTATGGAAATCTAGGAGATGCCTTGATTATCATCAAGCCGTGAAAACGGTGGGTTTGAGCAGTGGTTCTTAAGCTGCAACCTCCATCAGAATCACGTGGAGTGCTTGTTAAACAGATCGCTGGGCCCCACCCCTAGAGTTTCTCCTTTAGTAGGTCTGGAGCAGGCTGGGGAATCTGTATTTTTAGCAAATTCTCAGTTAATGCTGATACTGCTAGAATGGGGGAAATGCCTAGAGAATGTTCCTATCCAGCGCTGGAGACCTGGGGAGGTCTCAGCTGACATGACTTGGGTGACTATCACCTAAAAGCCCTGCTAACCAGAAGGCAGTGATTCTCTGGTCTGGATGTATGTTTGAATCACCTGGGAAGCTTTTACGAACTATAGAGGCCTGGGCCCACCCCTCCAGTTAAATAAAAACTCTTAGCAGTGAGAGACGAGGCCTTGGTATTTGTAAAAAGCTCTCCAGACAGTTGGCTGTATCGGAGGCACTGATATAAAATAACAATCAAGGACAAATTCCTGGAGAGCAGAAGCTGTACTTTCTGGCACATAGAATTCACATGTGGAGAATGGACAACCCCAGGCGGTGGGAAGACAGCAGAATTTAAGGAATCACACCATAGCTGCCCACTGCAAGGGCACTAGGGCAGCAGGCAGATCAGGAGTGGAGTAGTTCTTTCTGAGAAAAGGCCTGGAGATCAACACGCTTCAAAATAAGAGTGGGAAGGAGTAAGAGCTTTAGAAATGGCATCTACAAGGTCATCTATAGACGGAATCGTTTACAAGTCTTTGCATTAGGCCATTTTTGCATTGCTATAAAGAAATACCTAAAGCCGGGTCATTTGGAAGCTTCCAAACATGACAGAAGGTAAAGCTGGAACAGATGTTTCACATGGTGGGGGTAGAAGCAAGAGAGTGAGGCGGGAGGTGCCCCCACACTTTTAAGCAACCAGATCTCGCGAGAACCTACTCACTATCATGAGGAGGTACTAAACCATTCATGAGAAATCAGCCCCCATGATCCAGTCACCTCCCAACTGGCCCCACCTCCAACATTGGGGATTACATTTCTACATGAGATTTGGACAAAATCCAAGCTGTATCAGACCTGTAGGAAGAAAGAAACTTACAATCTCTTTAGTTAAATCTATATGTAGCAGTAATAACAACCATTGTAATGCCATGTGTACAAGTTAGAAAGTGGGAGCTGAAGAGAGATAAACTCAACAGGGAGAAAATATGGTAAAGGTCCAACAGGGCTAATGTTTATTGTTTACGCGTGTGCGTGTGCGTGTGTGCATGTCCCAGAAGGGTTGAAGCTAGGGCCTGAGGGCATCTCACTTGAGCTCTCCGTCTTCTGTCTAGTTAAGTCTTCTGATGTGCCGGGAGCCAACAGACTCATAAAGGACACGAAGTGCATGGACCCTTGGGAATCCAAAGTCACAGACTTGTGTGTCCGCCTTGCAGAGAGGACCCAAGTTGGCTAAATTATGTGGATCTCTATGGAGCAGAGCTTTTTAGGAAAAAAATAATGGGGGTTCGGGGGAGAATGGTGAGAGGAAATGCCTAGCCACCAAAGACAGAACTCACAAAAGTATCCAAGCATCTGGGGAAAGCAGTGGTTCCAGGAGCCTTTATTTGAATCACTTTGCATGCCCTAGAAATCCTTTTGTAAAGCAAATAGCCATCACATCAAGATTTTCACACTTTATTTTTAGCATAAAAACAGCCATCAAGCAAAATCATATTGGAAATTGAATTATAATGCAAATAGAGACAGAGTTTCTCCAGAGGAAACAGGGGCAAGTCCCAACTCCCACCCCACACTCCCAAATTGAGGTTCCCCTTATTCCCTGATGCCATCCCTGAGAAGCCTTGTCTATCACAGTTTGAAACCCACAGGATAACTTCATTAGTATTGTGAATCTGAATTTTTCACTCGGAAAGCTGATCTTGCTCTATACAAGATAAAAACAGAACTGTGGTGTTTTCATTGAACTCTGGCAAATAAGAGATTAGGCTATTCTTTGGTTTTCAAATGATGAGAGATGCCAGAGGAAACCCTTTCAGCATAATTCAGGATAGCTCAAAGAGCAACACCAGGGTTGATATGGAGTGGAGCCTCCTTGTCCGGCAAACCAGTTAAGGCGTCTTCATTTTATGCAGAAGTCTGTAGAGGTTGAGTAAATCACTGCCCCAGGCTTGTCTTCTTGGTGTATTTATTTCCCTAAGTACAAAAGATGTAGACTAGAAGTACCTTTACCCCTGAGCTCCAAAGTCAACCTGCCTGGAACCGAATCCTATGGCATAAACACTTTTACAGCTGGGTGGTTTCATTACTAGATTTAAAACCTTCTATCACCAACAACAGAAGGTCTCTATAAAATAGGAGGCATAGCAATAAAGGCAGACAAATGAAAATGGGAATATATATAGGTGGCACATCTGGCCTAGATGGGTAAAATCGGAGCCCATCAGATGGCCCATTGGAGTTATCTTGGTACCATGAACATCCCTGCCTGCTTCCCTTCACTCTGCCCTAGTATTTTCTAAATTGAATCTTTAGTCTACCTTCACTCACTTAATGCTTTTCTCTCCTCCCTACCCCAAACCTTCTTTTTTGTATAATCCGGACTCCCAGCATAGAATCTAAATGCTGTGTCCTATCTGGGTATGTCCAACAGTGAAAATATTTCCAGATCCCAGGAAAAGCTGGAGCAATTACTCTCAGCCATGCTTTCCCAGCTACACTATTCTTTTCTTAGCCATGCTTTCCCAGCTATGCTATTCAAAGTTGGGCTTATTCAAGGTTGATAGTTAAAATATTTAATGATGGGAATTGAAGGGGCATCCATGTCCCTACTGGCACCTGCCTACTGAACATCAGTCCGCCATTTAGGACATAGACTACTACAATCTGGCATAAACACTTTGAATCCTCAATAAAACGATAGCATTCCAGACCCCAAGAAACAGGGTAAAATGAACATTTTATTGTATTTTACATATTTAAGGTGTATAATGTGTTTTGATATACACACCGCTATGTGTCACTAACAACAGGGCCATGTTCTGAGAAACATGTTGTTGTGCAATTTCATCATTGTGTGAACACCACAGAGTGCGCTTACCCAAACTTAGATGGTACAGCCCAATATACACCCAGCTATATGGCATAGCCTATTGCTCCTAAGCTACAAACCTGTACAGCATGTTACTGCACTGAATACTGTAGGCAATTGTAACACAGCGGTAAGTATGTGGTATCTAAACATATCCAAACACAGAAAAGGTACAGTAAAAAAAAATGGCATAAATAAAAATTGGTACACCTGTATATGGTACTTACCATGAATGGAGCTTGCAGACCGGAGGTTGCTATAGGTGAGTCAGTGAGTGAGTGGTGAGTGATGAGAAGGCCTAGGACATTACTGTCCACTACTATAGACTTTATGCACACTGTATACTCAGGCTACACTAAATTTATTTTTTAAATTTTTTCTTCAATAATAAATTAATGTTAGCTTACTGTAACTTTTTTACTTTATAAGCTGTTATAGGTTTTTGAAATTTTTTACTCTTTTGTAATAACACAGCTTAAAACACACTTTATACGACTGTACAAAAATATTTTCTTGTTTATATCCTCATTCTATGAGCTATTTTCTGTTTTTAACATTTTCAATTCTTTTTTTACTTTTTAAACTTCCTTATTAAAAACGAAGACATAAGCACACATGGTTAGCCTAAGCCTACTCAGGGTCAGGATCATCAATATCACTATCTTCCACTGCCGCATCTTGTCCCACTGGAAGGTCTTCGGGGGCAATAACACGCATGGAACTGAGGCTGTTTACAGTTAACTGTTTTTTTATAACTAGAAGAAGGACACTATAAAATTAACATAAAAAAGTATAGTGTAGTTAATACATACATCAGTGACATGGTCATTTATTGTCATTATCAAGTATTCTGTATGTACATGATTATACATGTTCTACATTTGTACAACTGGCAGCACAGTAGGTTTGTTTACACCAGCTTGTTTACAGCACAAGCACATAAGTAATTGTTGCTCTACAATATTACCATGGACAAGACTTCACTAGGTGATAGGAATTTTTCTGCTCTATTATAATCTTTTTTTTTTTTTTAGACAGTCTCACTCTGTTGCCAGGCTGGAGTGCAGTGGAGCGATCTTGGCTCCCTGCAACCTCTGCCTCCCAGGTTCAAACAATTCTCCTGCCTCAGCCTCCTGAGTAGCTGGGACTACAGGTATGTACCACCAAGCCCAGCTAATTTTTGTATTTTCAGTAGAGACGGGGTTTCACCATGCTGGCCAGGGTAGTCTCAATCTCTTGACCTTGTGATCTGCCCACCTCCGCCTCCCAAAGTTCTAGGATTACAGGTGTGAGCCACCGCGCCCGGCCTATAATCTTATGAGGCCTACTTTGTGTATGTAGTCCATCGTTACCTGAAACATGGTTATGCAGCACATAACTGTATATATGGACAGTGAAAAGTCACTATAGCCAAGCAAATTTAACGTGTCCATCATCACACATGTTATCAATTTTTTCTTTGTGGCAAGAGCACCTAAAATCTATTCTTTTGGCAAAAATCCCAAGTACAGTATGATATTATTCAGTACAGTCCTCATGTTGTATATTAGATCTCTAGACTTGTTCAAACTTTGTGTCCTCTGACCTGTATCTCTCTCTCTCCCGCTCCTGGTAATCACTGTTTTATTCTTTACCTCTGTGTTGTGACTTTTTAAAACAGAGTTTACTAATGTATCGGTAGCGACATCACTGTTAAACAGATCCAGGTGGACTTGTGCTCTTTTAAATACGTTGTTATAGCAGATCATGTTACAATAAAGGTTCACTGTATATTTAATTAGCATTCACTACACTCTATTTTTAGCTGAGTTCTATTATTTCCACACATCTCACCATACTAACATATATGCATCTGTTTTCTGGTAAAAACATACACCAGAAAAAAAAAATGATTAAATCAGAAATTAATTTTACTTATGAAAGTCAAACGTCTTAAACAAAAGGTGGCCCAACCTCTACTGAACATGTTTCCCACTCAAGCATTAGTTCTTTTCTAATGGAAGCTGTACCATCCTCAAATTCTTCTTTTTTTTCTTTTGAAATGGAGTCTCCCTCTGTCGCCCAGATTGGAGTGCAGTGGTGCAAGCTCGGCTCACTGCAACCTCTGCCCCCCCGGGGTTCAAGCGATTCTCCTGCCTCAGCCTTCCGAGTAGCTGGGATTACAGGAGCATGCCACCATACCCGGCTAATTTTTATATTATTAGTGGAGACGGGGGTTTCACCATGTTGGCCAGGCTGGTCTCGAACTCCTGACCTCAGGTGATCCATCCGCCTCGACCTTCCAAAGTGCTGGGATGAACCACCGTGAACCACTGTGCCCAGCCCTCAAATTCTTCTCTTGCATGCACCTGCTTTTGTCTTCAGGGACAAGAATTACAATGTAGTCATAAAGCAGGGAAGATTCAGGACATTCTCTGCCAGAATAAATCAAATCAGACTTAGAGGTAAATATATTTCATCTTCAAGAGATTTTATGAGGAAAAAGATAAGTCATTAATTTTGATAGCTTTTAGTATAAACAGGTAAACAAACAAAGCCCCCTATATATTATTAACCTTTTTATTAATGTATGTTGAGTTTAGTTGTACAGCTAAACTTTATTCTAAAGTGTTTAAATCAGCAAATCATCTTAGCCAGCCAGAAAAATATATTTGCCATATTCTCCGTCTTATCTGCGTATTGTCAATAGCTGATTAGCTAGCCGGGCGTGGTGGCTATGCCTGTGATCCCAGCACTCTAGGAGGCTGAGGTGGGGGGGATCACTTGAGGTCAGGAGTTCAAGACCAGCCTGGCCAACATGGTGAAACGCCATCTCTACTAAAAATACAAAAATTAGTCAGGCATGGAAGTGTGCACCTGTTATCTCAGCTACTCAGGAGGCTGAGGAAAGAGAATCACTTGAACCCGGGAGGCAGAGGTTGTAGTGAGCTGAGTTCGTGTCACTGTACTCTAGTCTGGGCAAGAAAGCAAGACTCTGTGTCAAAGAAAAAAAATAGCTAATTAGCTGATGCTGGACTGTTTACATTCTGGATTATTGGTGGCAAATCTGATTTTTTTAGCTTTGGAAAGTCTTTTCAAATTTAAAAAAAAAAACTAAACTTTATTATGATTTGGAACGCTCTTATTGTAGGAAAGATGAATAAAGAGAGGTCTAATGCTTCAGAATGAGGCTTCCCTTGGTAAAAGAATTAACTCAAATTTAGGAACATGATATGAGTGGTTCACCTAGGGCCCTGGGGAGGAAGGGACTACATCTTACACGACATTGATTCGAAATGCAGAATGCCAACTTCTTAATTTACCGTCACAGGATATTCCCTCTGGAGGTGATCACCAGGAGGCCAAGTTACAAATCAGAAAGATGTGTGCCACCCTAGAATTTGGTGGGTGGGGGGTCTTGGTTAGTCTAACATATGGAAATTAATCTAAAGCATGAAAATGAATCTGAAGCAATGATTCTCAATCTCTAACTCGCATCAAAATCACCTAGAGAGCTTGTTAAAACACAACTCCTAGCATTTCCAAGTCAGTCGGTCTGTAATAGGACAAAATAATTTGCATTTCTACAAATTCCCAAGTGAGGCTATGCTGCTGATCCCAAGCCCACAACTGGAAGGAACTAGATAAATTGTATTTTTATTCATTTATGTGTATTTTTGTCTGCATAACTCACACTGGTGTTTAAAACTAAAGTCCATCCTCCCCTGAACAATGGTGGATTCACAACTGTTTTACTCTCCAGATTAAATATTCTTCATCAGTCAGTCACTATGAGACATCTTTATTTCATGTCATAATTCTCAAAAACTTAGTGTATACTACTTGTGCTTTAGATTAAAGCCTTCCTGGTGCAATTATTTGGAAACATGCTATTCTCTCGTTAAAAACACATGTTTGCAATAGGTCTCTTAAATGTGCTACTTTGGCTAGTTATTTCCGCACATTGTATAATGATTATTGCTAGCTTCTACTTCAGTCTTCAACATTTTACTAATTTCAAGGACTAAAGATGCCAATCTAGATCAGTAAGAATTACATTCATCTATAACTAACAAAGAACTTGATTTACAGAAGCTCTGACCTAAATGTTTATTTTTCCACATAAAAAGAAATCTGAATTGAAACCCTCCAGAGCTACTGCAGCTTTTCAAATGTGTGGTCAAGGACCCAGACTCTTGCATTCTGCTTTGCCTTCTGGTGAATGTTGGATTTGGTTACTTGATTGTTGCCTCATTGTAACAAAACGGTTGCAGCATCCCCAGACTCCAATCATTATTTCAGAAGGAAAGAGTAATAAAATAAGGAGGAAGCGTGCTTATATCTGAAACTCAAAAGCTTGCCATGAAATCCTCAATTCAAATCTCTCTGGCTGGCACCATGAAAAATGACCACTGCTGGTTGTTCAGAAGGGTGATCATTTTTAGGTGGATATGTGACCGCCCCTCTCCCACTAAAACTGGCATTCAATTAGGAAAGAGAGCGGAGAGATTTCATTTACCAATGTATGCTCTACTGCTACAGTTGGATATTTCACCCTGTCAGACCTCAGCTCTCACTACAATAAAGGACATCAAGACTGTTCTGGGAGTCTTCAACCTAGACACAAGATCACCAGACTGCTTCCTAAATAGAGTAGGCAAGCATCCTTTCTTTCTTTAGAAAGAGCTGCAAATCCCACCAAATCATTAGCATGAAATATGCTAGCACCAGTGATGCCCAAAGTGCTAGAGATTTGTGAACACATCTGCGAATAAAAGTATTTTCATCAAATATTCCTAAAGCAGCCCACAGGCCCACCCACAGGTAGCCAGAACTCCACGAAGAGTGTTTCAGTCATTCCCTTAACACATTGCATGCTAAGGTATCTCCTGTCTAATAAAAGGTTATGACACTGAATAAGACATCACCACTAACCTCAAGAAACTTAGAGACGAATGTGAGAATGATCAGAGTAAGAAGGGGGATGACACACTGGACCTTGTTCCTCTTATGTCCATTTCTTCTCCCACTACATCATGGAAGCTGATCTCTGCATAAAGAAACCACAAGGTGATGTGCCTGGGTCATAATGAAACAGAATTCCTGGCCTATGGCAGCAGAGCGTCACTGTCCAATCACTGTGTCTCCTCCATTCTCAAGAAAACTACCCTTCAAACCCAGTGTGGCATAGCAGCAAAAGGCTCAAGCTCTGGGGTTGGCCCCCTCTTTTCCACTTACCTGTAGGAAACTCAGGCAGGCACTTAGCTTCTGCACCTTAGTCTTTCCACCTGAATATGAGCATGATGATAACAGTGTCAAACTTATAGAATTTGTCATAGATTTCAAATATATGTACAAACTTAGAACTGTGCTTGAGAGATAAGCACTAGAGGAGGGTTAGCTGTTGCTTATAAACACCAAGAAACTGAGTTTCATCACCTGTAGCACTGCATATTCATACTCCGCCCACAAAGTGCCTGGACCTTCATCAAAGTCCCCAAAATTCTTGCTCAGAAATTTCTACTGTAAAAGGAAGTCTCTGTTCCACATCCCACGGCCTGTGCCTAAGATCAATCTCAATGAGCATCAAATCTTTTGTTTCACAGAGTAGAAAGCCATGGGATGGACTTTCTCACTTTTACAATAAAAGAGCTGGCAGGACCCAGGGAAAACAGCTCCTCTCTTTAGGGGAGAGTCTCAGATACAAAACAATTGAAGTAGAAACTCAACTTCATTAGAATTCTTTTGACCACCTGAGCTCATTTCTCCATATGCTTAAGCAATGCAAAATAAGCCACAAAGGACTCAGCCTGGCAGAAGTTGAAACATAAAGAGTATTATTTTAACCTTAAATTGGCAACTAAAAGACTCCCAACCAGGCTGTCCCAAATAGATCTGGCACTCGCACCCTGAGATTTGGGATTTGGCTGCAGCTGGCTCCAAAAGGTTGAGCTAAGGCTTACGAGCCTCATCTACCCTCGTAACCAGTGATGCTAACCAGGTTCGGTGCTCATCAGCTCACTCACAGACACAACCAGCTCCCTGAGGAGGGGGATTTTCACAGTCCAGGGCAGCCCAAGATGCAAACAGAAACATTTCCTTTTTACACTAACATATAAAGGAGTCCCTTGCAGTTCAGCGTTCCAGGTAATGCGTTAGTCTCTTCCTTTACTCTTCCTGAGCCCAAGGCTGTGAGTGCCTCTCTAATCGCAATACTTAGTCCTGTATCTCAAGTCCTGTGGGTGTTCAATAAATATTTGCTAAATATATAAATGCCTCATAATCCAAAGGCCACCTTGGGTGTGATAACTGCTGGCTGATTATCTCTGAATGAGATCTTCCTGACTGCATCCCATTCCAAAATAGGATTAGAGACAGCCTCCATGGGCAACACGAGAGAACTACAGCCAAGAGAATCTTGGCCCTGACTTCAGCATTCAGCACCGTGGGGACCTAGCCTTGGAAGCCTGACAGAGAATCTATACCAAGAGTCTTGTCTGATGAGGCCCTCAAGGATGCAGGGGGAAGGAGTGCCAGGTTGGCTCAGCTGTTTGGATCCCTTCGCACTATCCTCTCCTTGATTTGTCAGGTTAATCACAGCTGCCTAAATCCTACTAAAATTTGGAAATTAAAGCACAGTAGCACTGTTTCATTATCCCATTAGGGATACATCCTATTCTGATTTCCATTCCAGTAGGCAGATAGAAGTGTTTATTCATCACCCTTAAAGGGGTGGCCATCTCAATTGTTCTCCTTACCTTGAGAACAGATGTAAAGCTGCAATTCCCAACTATCACCATGATTGAATTCCCTCCAGCTTTGGGTGATTCCGTGGGTTGCCTCCTTCCAAAATGAGGAAAGAGGTTTTCTTGATTCTCCTTTCTGAACACTTTCTATTCACTTAAGCACAAATCTCTCAACCTTCCTACGCATGGTGGTTTCAGCATGGCTGTTTTCTGCCTAGGTGGATATCTGACATTCATTTTGGCTGTGCTTCTATGTTTGGTGCATTCTTATCTAAAGAACTTGCCATCAAAGCTGAAAATAAACGATCGGTACTCGCTCTCCTAGCATTATTTACAGCCAGAATCAAATTTGTAACCAAGGTTTCAGCAAAAAAAGACCCATCCACACTGGAGTTAGGAAAAAATGAGGAGAGTTTCTCTCTCTCTCCCTCCCTCTCACTCCCCCAAACTCTATCATGAAGTGGCAGCAAAGGGCAGTGGCTACAAGTGAGTCCTTGACACAAGAATTGGGGGCAGTGCGGGTGGGGAGTGTTTGTCAGCTTTGGTTGGGCTAAAAATGATTCTCTGGTGCACGGTGGTACAAATATTTGCATCTATGTCTAGGTGGCAGCTGAAAACCAGTTCTGATTCAGGACTTGGGATGTTGATTACCTCTGGCTTGGCACTGCAGCCCTCCCAAAAATTCCGTAAGTTACACTATATCCTTTTGACAAACTCTTTTTCTGTTTAGTCACTGAGAGTTGAAGTCTATTATTTCTCACTTACAGCCCTGACTAACCCAGTAAATTTCCTGCAGAACTGATGCTTTTCCTCAAATTCTCCTCTCATAATAGTGATGGCTTTGGACCCCCCGTGTAAAGGTGAGTGTAAAGCTTTACTCGGAATACAACTTTCAGGCACCCAGATGGGCACATTGAGATGGTATTCAAGTTAAGCCTGAGCTCACCCAGCTAGTGAGTAGAACAGTGGAGACTTGGACCCAGGTTTTCTGACTCCAACTCATGTACATTTTTTTAGAGACAGGGTCTCACTCTGTTGCTCAGGCTGGAATGCAGTGGTGCAATCATAGCTCACTGTAGCATAAAAGTCCTGGACTCTAGTGATCCTCCCACCTCAGCCTCCCAAGTAGCTGAGACTGTAGGTGCGTGCCACCATACCCAGCTAACTTTTTTTTTTTTTTGTAGGGAAGGGTTCTCGCTATGTTGCTCAGGTTGATCTCGAACTCATGGCTTCAAGTGATCTCCCTTGCCTTGGCCTCCCAAAGTGCTAGGATTACAGGTGAGAGCTATTCTGTTTTTTCTCAGCAAAAAGAAACAAATCCCTCTTGAATTGTCAAGCCAACTTAAGTAAGTGCTGTACTTCACATTCACTTGTAACAAATTTATACTAAAAGTAAGAGCTATACATCATTGCTCAATGAAAACCTTACATGTTGTTTTCCGTTGTCACACAGCGTAGATCATTAATAATACCACAGTTTTGCAGGCCACCCAAGGCAAAGCTGGTGCTAAAACTCCAAAACCTTTTTTCACGCGTAGTTAATTGGCTGCTTCTCTGTAGTGTGTATCTGCGTGTCTGCTCCCACCCATGGAGTTATATTCTTATTAAGAATCAGTTGTGTTTGTTCTGAAACCTAGTTAGGACCATTGTACTTGTTATTGCAAATTCATAATTGAATAAAATATGGGGAAAGCCAATTAAATACTAATTTTTTAAATTTATTATTTTGAAAAGATACAATAGAGGCAAGTAACTAAAACTGCTGAGGAATTAGGAAGCTTACAACTATCCAACTGTAAAGTCACAAAAGTAAAGAAAGATTCTATCCTCAGAATGCTTTTCAGTGGACTTTCAATTCTCAATTCACATCCTCGTTCTGATTCTTAGAGTTCTCCATTTGAAGACACTGACACTGGCAATTATGGAAGATGCGTTATGTACACAGTTTATGCAACAAAGGTATTCCAATCAGTACAACAATACTTAGAGAATGCCCTGAACATACCTCATCATATTGAAGAGTGAATATGCATATGCGTCCTTTAAAGTACACGTAAATGTAATGCGTAAATTATTATGCATCCTTTTTTGTGACTCTCCACTTTTAGCTGTCAGTAGATTAGCTGGGTCCAGTTGCATCAGATAGGAAACCAGTCGCCTTTCTTTTTTTGGCAGTCACTCTTCTGGAAGAGAAATCCACCTGTTCTGGATGATGCAGTTATGGGACAGACTTAATTACCTGTCGTGTGTCTGGGTGCTGTTGATCCACCTTTCTAGACCATTTTTGCTACATACACCAGCTTCTGTGAGGTGGGCTCTTCCTCCCATTCACAGAGAATTGGGAATTCATTGGTTGCAGAATTCTCAGAGACACAGTTGGGCACGGTGGCTCATGCCTGTAATCCCAGCATTTTCGGAAGGAGAGGTGGGTGGATCACCTGAAGTCAGGAGTTCGAGACCAGCCTGGCCAACATAGTGAAACCCCTGTCTCTACTAAAAACTAAAAAATTAGCCGGGCATGG
>NW_012115322.1:1871821-1876859 GCF_000951035.1 Colobus angolensis palliatus | reverse complement strand
AAAAAAAAAAAAAAATTAGCCGGGCTTTATGGAGGGCGCCTGTAGTCCCAGCTACTCAGGAGGCTGAGACAGGAGAATGGTGTGAACCCAGGGGGCAGAGCTTGCAGTGAGCTGAGATCGCGCCACTGCACTCCAGCCTGGGCGACAGAGCAAGACTCCATCTCAAAAAAAAAACAAAAAAATACACTGTCCTAATGACAGTGGAGAATACATTTTATTGACATTTCTCCAAACCCATAGAAGGTACACCACCAAGCGTGAGCCCTAATGTAACTGGGGACTCTGGGTGATAATGACGCATCAATGCAGGCTCATCAGTTGTGACAAAGGTACCGCTTCAGTGGCCAGGGATGATGATGGAGAAGGCTACACATGTTGTGGGGGCAGGGGATATGTAGAATATCTCTGTTCCTTCTGCTCAATTTTGCTGTGAACCTAAAACTGCACTAAAAAATTAAGTCTATTTTAAAAAATACTCTGTTCTTTAAAAACGTCTTCTTCAAACAGATATTAATATTTATGTAGCCATAGCAGCATAAAAGCCTAACGCTGCTCTCAGAGAAGACTAGGGGTGGAGGATTCATTTTAAATGTCTTTAACTGGTGTAATAATCATCAAGAGGATGAAAGGAGAAAAGTGCAACAATGTATTTATCAGAAAAACTGAAAATTCAGAGTCTCAGAATAAACTCTGACATCTACCTCTGTTTACCTGAGCCTTTAGATGGCTCGCCCAGTTTGTAATCCTTCAGAAACAAAAGAGCAAACAGTGAGAAATCATTCACGCCCTCTGCACAACTGCCAGCCCATTTCTAAAGTACCTCACTACAAGGAGCTAAGAATGTGGACAAAGAGAAATCAAATGAGGTTTTTTAAATGCTTTCTTTAAAAAACTGAACGTGCTTTTCCATTTTGTGCTATTTTTCTTCTCTATATGCTCTACTTCTCCTGGATGAAGCTGTTATGTAACTGCTCTCACGGAGAGGAGATCATTTCCTGGCCCCAAAGGAGTTCTCGGAATACTGAGAGAACATGTTACGAGATGGACCCCAAAAGAAGAGCATCTGGTTGCCCTAAGTATAATGCTCGCAGCAGAGAAATCACCATAAATAGCTTTAACAGAGACCAAATGTGTCCGTTTCAATCCAGTGTTTTATCACCCACCAAGGGAATTTATCTGGGTGAAGGGAGAGACGGGGAGTGAAGTCATTTAGCAGGGCATGGTTCATAACTCTTTTATTGGGACCAACAGGTCAAGGTCTTTAATAGCTGTAAGATGGAAAGTTAAAGTCATTGTTATCCAACCACATTTAAAGAATGAAAACATAATTGAGAGAGAAGAAAACTAGTTCCTGCAAAGGTTAGGGAAAAGAGAGGGGACTGTATTTAAAAGGTGATTTGGAGAATTAGAGAGGGAGATTGTACGTGCTTTTTTGCTTAATCAGAATATACTTGTAAAAAATCGTAAGTAAAATTTCCTGAGTGGTACTATCTTCCGATCCTGATACATTTGGGATTTTATTACTGTCTTCAAGGAAATGAGTTGAGGATGCTAGTCTTAGGAAAATTAGCATGTACCAAAAGTGAACTAACAGGCTTCTGTCGTAGGAGAAATATAACCATGAAACACATTGATTTGCTGCGAACTAACAAAAACCGCAACAAACAGTTGGTAATACAAGCACATGTCTATGCAAAGAATACATGCATATTTAAGAATTATTTATTTTATTTAAATAGGAAGAAGCAGTCATATGGCATGGAACGGATAAGATATTTTAGTGCACTGTAAAAGGTGCATCTCACTCTATGAGGAGCTTAGGAGGAACTCCACAAATAAAACTTAATGGATTGAATTCTGGTGAGACACGATGACTCTCTCAAATGGAAATTCAGGCATTCCATGGACAGCCTATAGGATTAACTAAATTGCTGGCATTTTTCCTTGTCAGGATGGCAGAAAACACCAATGGACCACCACTGCTGGAGGCTTTGCCGTATGTCCTGGCATCACCAAAATCCTCTTGCTTTGGAAAATTAATCTGAACTGTGAAATTTGACCACAGTATCCACTGGAGGAATCTATTTTAACTATCCTGAATCCACTCTCCAGAGAAGTCCTTACTTGTTAGATGTCTTACGGACCAAGTTGCAAGTATTTCAATTTAGATAATGTGGCATAAATGGAATAATTAAAAAATAAATAGAGCCTGGCACATGGGCAAAACTGAGACTTTTTTCTTATTTGTCTTCCAAACTATTCTTTTCAGATTGGATCATGTGTAGACAATTTAAATCAGAAATAGCTTGAGTGTTTCCCCTGCTGCAGTCCTACCATTCTTATAATGAAAGAGCTAACTGCCATCTTCACCAGCACATTACAGCATGCAAACAATCCAAGCCTTACTACTACAGATGATTGATTGAGCCACTAAAGGCATCAAAATCCTCTAATTGAGCTGTCTGAACAATATCAAACGCCCACAGAGATGTGGTGGGAAAAGAATTCAGGCCTATCTCATCAAAAATAAACCCTTTTTAATTGAAATCAGCAGCTTCCTTGCCTTTGTTTCATCCTATCATCCACTACATCCACCACCATGAAGTCATATGTCTGCCTTGCCCAGGCAGAATTGTTTGATTTATTGACGGCTCAATACCTTGCCCAGTATTAGGTATATCCGTATACTTATTACTGAGCACATACCTCTAACACCATTTTACTCTCTGGCAGCTACCTTTGATCTCTGCTCCAAACCTGCATTTGTTGAATAACCAGGCTCTCTGACCTCTACCACATCTGACATTTTCCCCTCCAGGTCATCTTGCTGTCCTTCATTGCAGATGTCGACTATAATTTATCCCTTTTGCTAACACCACAGGAAACCAAGTCCCTCTGAGGCCAATACCAGCATCCTGAGCTGATTGTGGTTATAATAAACCGCTGCCCACCATCCATCCACCCACCTCCGCTGTCTCTTCCCCTCCTCCTCTTTGAGCTGCCAGTCATTGCAGGAGCGCATTGACTGCCTGTGTGTGTCTACTTATAATAAAGTCATTACAGTGAGTGTTGCTTTTGTTAAAGGAAAACCACACTGTTACAACTGGGTTTAAGGGATATGTTTTCTCCTAAGAATGACAGTCTCTGATGGGCGTTCTTCCTTGTCACTTTGAGAGTGGCATGAGGAACTGTTGGAGGGGATGGAAATGTCCTATATCTTGCTTAAAGTGGTGGTTACCTAAATATATACAAAACTCGATGAACTCTATACTTTAAAAGATACCTATTATTGCATAAAAAATACACTTCAAAAAGGTGATTGGAAAAAACAATAGACAGATTGATAGACAAAACAAAGCATCAGCTAACTGCAAAACCAAATTCATCCAAATAACGAACCATCTCCAATTTTCTAACTTTACACTTAGGATCCAATTCCCTAAACTGAATATAATTTAGAGTTTTTATTTCATTCAGAGATTATTAATGCAAAATTCGAAATGGTTGACATGTCACCTAAGCCCTGCCCAGTGTTTGATGAAACAGCGTAAGCTATCACTTTGACACAACTTTAGGGAAAACAGGCAGCCTAATTTCCCCTATATACATATGGCTGGAGGCAAGAAATCTGATTTCAATGGAGAATTTCAAATAATCAGCATCCTC
Organism: Colobus angolensis palliatus; assembly: GCF_000951035.1. Taxonomy (NCBI): domain Eukaryota; kingdom Metazoa; phylum Chordata; class Mammalia; order Primates; family Cercopithecidae; genus Colobus; species Colobus angolensis. The sequence continues at coordinate 1,873,193 of NW_012115322.1, read as the reverse complement.
CACAACCCATATAAAGTGAGGCTAGGTTTGGAGGGATTTCAAAGCCAGGGGTAGCAAGAAGCCTTAGGCCAAACAGATGATTTAAAAGACATGTGAAGAAAAATTTCAAATATAATGTTTATAGAGCAAAATAACATTTGTTTTTTTCATTGTGCAAGGATATCTTGAAGGTGAGAGCCAAGCTCAGCTGCTGCTTGTAAATCAAAATAACCCTTTCATTTTTACCTAACAAAGATGAGAAAGGGGAGAGAACAAGGTTACAAGGTGATATTCTTACCTAGTGGGAATACTAAAGGGAATGCCATTGTTGTCAAAATGTGTAAGGTCTATAAATCACGTGGGTTAGAGTAACAGGACACACAATTAAGTATAATATTGGGAAAGCATGATTTTTCCTTGACAAGGATGAATTGTTCAATATAAACCCTGGGAAGAACTAATATGAACAAAGAAAAAAATAAAGAGAATCCAGAATAAGGTAGTTTCTGAATATCAGATGATACAGAGCAAAGGAAAAAATATCATAAAATATTTCGTGCATAAAACCTTGATTATTCAAATTTTTGGTACACGAGAATTGCACATATATTGCAGAATAGAAGGTGATTAAGAAACAAGTTATTTAATTTTAGAGGGTAGTCACACATATGGACCCTACACACACATACACACACACACTTTTACACTCCCTGGTCTTAACACTCTTCACACTCCAGCTTATTGTTCACAGTGTAGATCCCAGCTGAAGGCTGGTGTGGAAGAAGCCAGGCAACAAAAGATGTGCATATGTGTTTAAAAATTTTCACTGTATTTTTAGGATGGATGTTGACAAACGACTTTAAAGTAGCTCAAAGAGAGGGGCATCATTTCTTGAAAAATGATGCTCCCTGGTTCATATAAGCTGACATATCATAACATTTATTTTGGTTTAACAAGCTGACAGCCTTCCAGCTGTAAATTAAGAGGCATTTCTAAATCAGCTGCACTGAGGCTTTATCAAGGCAGTTCTTGACCATTCAAGAGATTGCTGCCTAACCAGTCAAGTCAAGAGACTGGATCTAATCAAGTACATCATATCCTTTCAAATGTTTCAATAAAAAACACTTCCATGTGTTAGCATTTAAATACTGAAACACTGAAACATTTAGAAATATACAACTCTCTAGTATACTGCATGAGGTAGGTGTTATTATATCATCATATAACAGACAGAAGAGCTGTGGTTTAGAGAGGGTAAGTAATGGGTATAAAGTCACATGCAATAAACAGAGGCGCCAGATAGGTCTGACACCTAAGGTCATGCAGCTGCAGAAGGCAAAATTGAATTTTGGTCACTGGTAGGGCACCTATGTAATTAAGACATTAAAAACAC
>NW_012115322.1:1868926-1871126 GCF_000951035.1 Colobus angolensis palliatus | reverse complement strand
TTCTTGTACCCTGGGAGAGAAGTTTGAAGAAACCACAGCTGATGGCAGAAAAACTCAGACTGTCTGCAACTTTGCAGATGGTGCATTGGTTCAGCATCAGGAGTGAGATGGAAAGGAAAACACAGTAACAAGAAAATTGAAAGATGCAATCAGTGGTGGATTGTGTCACGAACAATGTCACCTGTACTCGGATCTATGAAAAAGTTGAGTAAAAATTCCATCATCACTTTGGACAGGAATTAACTACAAGAATGAACAAGCCATTTCAATGAGCAAATCTCCACACTGCTTTTTTTTTTTTTAATACTGTGTTCAATTATCTTTATCACAAACATTTTACATGCAACTATTTCAAAGTGTTGGATTAATTAGGATCATCCCTTTGGTTAACAAATGTGTTTGTGAGAGGAAAGGGAAGGAAAGGGAAGGGGAGGGAAGGGAAGGGAAGGGAGAGAGAAAAGGAAAGAAACAGACTAGCCAGATTACCTGGTTTCAAATTCCAACTCTGGCACTTAGTAGCTGTGTGACCTTTGGCAAGTTACTTATCTGTGCCTTGGTTTCTTCATCTATGAAATGGGGATAATAATACTACTTAATGCATAAAGTTTTTATAAGGGCTGTATTTATGCATAGTACTGGTATTGTGAATATCTTTCTTTAAAGGTCTTTATGTATTTGAGAAGCACATTGAACTACTTAGAGAAAAATGTTTATGATATCAAGATAGTTGGGGTACAAGGGTATAGACAAAATTGTCTATGAGTGGATAATCATTAAAAATGAATTGTCAAAAAACCTACAAATATTAGCTGGGCATGGTGGTAAACTCCTGCAAGTAAGTCCCAGCTACTTGGGATGCTAAGGTGAGAGGACCGCTTGGACACAGGAGATTGAGGCTGTACAGAGCCATGATGGCAACACTGTACTCCAGACTGGGTGACAGGGCAAGACCCTGTCTCAAAAAAAAAAAAAGAATTATAAGTATATAGAGGTTCATGTACTATACATACACAGGCACTCCTGTATAGTTTTGGAATTTTTTATAACAAAAAGTTTTAAAAATATTTTTATGTAAAACGTTTACAATTATACCTGGAACATAGTAAATACCATATAATAGCTATGATTATTACAGCAAAATTCCATTTTTGTGTGGATCTGTATCCATATAAAATAGATCTGTATATGGATCTACTTTAATGCTAGCCCCTTTTTCATTTCTAGGATATAATGAAAAATAAACAATAGAGATTTATTCTTTACATCTCTAGTTGGCTTAGAAGAAAAGACAACTGAAGTCACACAAGGAACTGTTATCAAAGAAGATGGAAGGCTCATCCATCATTTCGATGGTGTTGAGTTGAAGAATCTGAGTTAGTATGGTGTAATAGAGAATAAGATGTAGTCAGGTAATAAAACTTAATAATCATAGTTTACATGTATTGAGGAGATATTATGTGTGAGGTAGAGTCACAAGTGGTTGCACATTTGTTACCTCATTGAATCCTCTCAACTACCCAGCCTATGAAGTAGGCATCATAATAAATAGCTTCTTTTTTTTTTTTGAGACGGGGTTTCGGTTCCATCACCCAGGCTGGAGTGCAGTGATGTGATCTCGGCTCACTGCAACCTACACCTTCCCAGTTAAAGCAATTCTCCTGCCTCAGCCTCCCGAGTAGCTGGGATTACAGGCGTCTGCCCCCATGCCTGGCTAATTTTTGTATTTTTAGTAGAGATGGGGTTTCACATCTTGGCCAGGCGGGTCTTGAACTCCTGACCTGGTGATCCACCCGCCTCAGCCTCCCAGAGTGCTAGGATTACAGGCATGAGAACACTCGCCAAGAGAGGTTAAGTAGCTAAAACCTGCTACATAAGACTGACACTAATGCCATATTTTTCTTTCCCAAACATCACTGGCTCGGGAACTGAGAGGTTACAAATCTTTACCAGGCAGACAAAAAAAGTAACATGCTCACCATCTCTCAACCAGATAGTTATTGTAGGAGTCAACACATCCAAGCCAACAGTCTGACTCCAGAGCCCTGACCCTCAAGCACATCACTATAAAAGACCTGGGTTCAAGTCGTGACTCCACTAAGGTGTCTTTTTTTTTTTTTACATTATTGGTACATGTGCACATGTGTGCTTATGTATACATGTGCCATGTTGGTGTGCTGCACCCATTAACTCATCATTTACA
>NW_012115322.1:1856032-1868296 GCF_000951035.1 Colobus angolensis palliatus | reverse complement strand
TTCTGGATATTAGCCCTTTGTCAGATGAGTAGATTGCAAAAATTTTCTCCCGTTCTGTAGGTTGCCTGTTTACTCTGATGGTAGTTTCTTTTGCTGTGCAGAAGCTCTTTAGTTTAATTAGATCCCATGTGTCAATTTTGGCTTTTGTTGCCATGCTTTTGATGTTTTAGACATGAAGTCCTTGCCCATACCTATGTCCTGAATGGTATTGCCTAAGTTTTCTTCTAGGGTTTTTATGGTTTTAGGTCTAACAGTTAAGTCTTTAATCCATCTTGAATTAATTTTTGTATAAGGGGTACAGAAGGGATCCAGTTTCAGCTTTCTACATATGGCTAGCCAGTTTTCCCAGCACCATTTATTAAATAGGGAATCCTTCCTCCATTTCTTGTTTTTGTCAGGTTTGTCAAAGATCAGATGGTTGTAGATGTGTGGTATTATTTCTGAATGCTCTGTTCTGTTTCATTGGTCTATATCTCTGTTTTGGTACCAGTACCATGCTGTTTTGGTTACTGTAGCCTTGCAGTATAGTTTGAAGGCAGATAACGTGATGCCTCCAGCTTTGTTCTTTTGACTTAGGATTGTCTTGCCAATGCAGGCTCTTTTTTGGTTCCATATGAACTTTAAAGTAGTTTTTTTCCAATTCTGTGAAGAAAGTCATTGGTAGCTTGATGGGGGTGGCATTGAATCTAAAAATTACCTTGGGCAGTACGGCCATTTTCACGATACTGATTCTTCCTATCCATGAGCATGTAATGTTTTCCCATTTGTTTGTGTCCTCTTTTATTTTGTTGAGCATCCACTAAGGTTTTTAATCTTGTGCGAATTGCCCAACTTTTAGGTCCTCCCAAGTCCTTTCCCTTGCTTTGTTCTTCCTGGGTGTTTTGCCTGAAGCTATAGATGGTGCCCTTTCGAAGGCCTCAGCATCTCTAGGTTCCAGCAACAACCACAACGAGTCAGGAAAAATATCCGCAAACTCAGGATCACCAAATAGCTGTCGATAAGTAGTGCCAGGGACTGCTTGTCAACACATGGCTAAAGCAGTTGCTGTCAACCCTAGCTGCACATTAGAATCACCAAGGGAGCTTTTAAAAATCACCAATACCCAACCCTACTCCCAAACCAATTAAATCAGAATCTCTGGGGATGGAGTCTGGGCACTAGAATTTTTTTTTAAGTTACCCAGATAATTCTGTTGAATCCAGTGTTGACAGCTGCTCAGCTAAAAGATGAGAAAACCCATAGATAGGCACAGGGATTTAATAGAAGCCAAAGAACCTAAATGTTCAATTAAATCTTTCAGAATGATGCTTCCCCATATTACTATACTCTATATCTGCTTATTTTTAAAATCCTAATTCCAAAATAAGTATACTATTCACAAATTTACAAGGTATGCATACATGTTCATGCACATATACATAAACACAAACACACATGTGATAAGTATGCTTGTGTAAGTGTATTATTTTTATACCACTACAGTCAAATATGCTATAGATCTGGTTTGGGGGATAAAATTAGTATTAAAATATCAGTAGTATTTCCATTCTACCACCACACACACACACACAGGCGCACGCACCACTTCCTTCTAGTTCTCTCTAAGGCTAGGATCTCACCTTTACATCTTTCTAAAATTGAAGAACACAGGAAGTCATTTCAGCTGCTGACAAATGAGAATAACTTGACTCTAGGTATAGTCATATACTTTAATCAAGGAAGTAAATGCCTTAAATTTCTGCTGGTTTCCTATTATAATTAAAATTGGAACATCTTAATTTTTATAGGAACTACTGTTGGATTTTTATAGAGATGTGTGTTTAATAATTTTTCCTGTGTCACACAAAGAATGTAATGTGGACAACTGAAAGGGAAAAAGGCAATGGTGTTCAGAGGTTTAAAATAAATTAAACATTCCTTCCAGGTTTTTCTGGATGACTTCCCTCCATAAATTACATCTTTTGCACTATGCCATTTGTTTCCCCCAACTATTTCTATATGGTGTAATAATTACATGCTCCATTGAACTCAAAAGGGTTAGTGAAAGGTTAGGTGAACAGAGCAAATATAAGAAAATGTAAAGAAAAAGCTGCAATTTGGTCTTTGTTGGTACATAAAAAAAAAAATTAAGTGAACAGAAATTTCATGGAAAAGACAGAAAGCACCATCATTCTGTTCAGGTTACATTTCACACAAAGTTCAATGTAAGGAGACATTTAAGGCACTTTAAACATAGTGTCTCCTTATTACTCATGTCTCCTTTTCCTTTCATAAGCAATGAAGAAACACACAATGATATCAGGAAAATATTTAAATATCATTCTTGTAGCACATAAGAACAAATAGATAATTTACACTATAAAAATTAAAGATAAAAATAAACAGGATTTAAGCTGGGCATGATGGTGTGCACCTGTAAGTCCCAGCTGTGCAGGAGGCTGAGGCAGGAGGATTGCTTGAACCCAGTAGTTAAAGGCTGCAGTGAGTTATGATCACATCTGGGAATAGCCACTGTACTCCAGCCTGGGCAACAGAGCAAGACCCTGCCCCCCAAAAAAACGAAATACAGGCTGAGCACGGTGGCTCACGCCTGTAATCCCAGCACTTTGGGAGGCCAAGGTAGGTGGATCACGAGCTCAGGAGATCAAGACCATCCTGGCTAACACAGTGAAACCCCATCTCTACTGAAAATACAAAAAATTGGCCAGACGTAGTGGCGGGCGCCTATAGTCCCAGCTACTCGGGAGGCTGAGGCAGGAGAATGGCGTGAACCCGGGAGGCGGAGCTTGCAGTGAGCCGAGATCGCGCCCCTGCACTCCAGCCTGGGCAATAGAGCGAAACTCCGTCTCAAAAAAAAAAAAAAGAAAAGAAAAGAAATACAATACACAGGGTTGGATTATCTGTCTTCATGGACCTATGAGCAATTCAAATCTCAGCACATCCTTTACAATATGTCCAGTTTGTCTTAGTATCTTAGATGTTTAAATCTGAAAAAGCTAATAAAGCTTACTAGTGCAAAAGCCAGTAGGTGTCAAGAAAACCGCATCAGCCTATGTACAGATTCAATTTCCAGATAGCTCTTCCACCTCCTGCATTAGTAAGGTAAGGAATGGATGCTGCTGTGTACCTCCCTGCACTCTGCACATACTGTGCTTTAGGAACCACTTTTCAAGGGTGCCCTTGGTATTCTTTTCACTACATCAAAACTTGGCATTTGAAAGGAGGGGCACATGAAAAAGTAGGAAAAGAAAAGATACTATGATTTGCCCTGGACCTTAGCTGCCCTATGAAGAGCCCAGTATTCTCCAAAAGCATTTATGCTGAATTTCTAAATACATTCCTAATAGCATAAGAACTAAAATTATCTCATTGCCAAACAAAAGGCTTCTGCATTGAAATGTGACAGCTCGCTGCTCAGGCGGCTTGTTGCCAGAAGGATACACACAATTTCCAGCAGAAAATTGGTTTCAGGATTTCACCCAATAGTCCAGACATAAAATAAACTTCCCTAGCTCTTTGCAACAGGGCAAGGCCATTGGGATTCACCCCTGCTCAATCCAACAGAGAGCCCTGAATTTCCTTGCAATGTAAGAACTCAAAGTAACTAAACCAGATCATGTCTCAAATGTTATAGACCAGCATTGCATTCTGAGGCATTTCTATTTCTTCGGTGATTTTATTCCACAGAATCGCTCATGACTTCAGACAGTATTGCTTAATTAAGCCCCAGTAGAACTGAATTTAAGCCTTCACCTGAGAAAATATATTCCACCATTACTCAAGAATGCAGTTTGCCACTACTGGACATGACATGAATTGTTTAGCTCTATTAAATAGAAGTTTCCCAAAAGTTCCAAGCCATTTTTTGCCTTCATAAAAGCGCAACACATGTCCTTGCTAGTTAGCATTTGAATATGAATAGAAAAATTCATGAGTTGGTGGCATTTTCAAAAATGGACTTTCAAAATTATTTTCGTTTTTTAAAATTGCACTACCAGATGCAAATTTAGTGATCATTAAGCCTACTCTTCTCATTTTACTGATTAGAAAGGAGACCCGGAAACACCAACTGATTGGTTCAAATCAGGCAGCCATCTAGGGTAGAACCAAGACCAAATTCCAGCTTTCCTGCTTCCATATGTCTCTTTTCAAAGGAACAGGAAAAGGACTTGAAAAACAGAAGGTCTAGAGAATGCTGATTCCCTCATGGAAGACATGGTCTTCCAGGCGACTGGCTCCTGTAAGCCTGGCAAAAGCTGCCAGGGGGAACAGTCACTTGTCCATCTGAAGGGAAGGAAGCAACTTAAAAGATGAAAGAATCATGAAAGACCCCTGCTGCAGCCCCAGCCCCCCATAAAACTGTTAGGTTTTTTAAGTTTTATAGGCGTATTTGGCTTTAAAGAAAATCTGAAACATAAAATCAAAATTTATAGATCAGATATGTCAGGAAGCACAGTTTATGTTACCAAAAAAAAAAAAAATGGAATGTTTGCTTTACTAAGCTCTTCACTACAGTTTTCTCTGACATAATGACCTCCCTTATGATTAATAAATATCCCATTCAGGTGCAACATTCAGGGCTATTTCTATGGCATTAAGCAAGGTACACCTCTGCACTGTTGACTCCACTAAATTTAGCTTACTTTCTTATTGCAATTGGGAGGAAAACACATAGTGTGAGATGCCCATGGACAATGATCTACTGGTGCCAGGTCATGCCCACTCACAAGAACCTATTGTGGGCCTATCTTCCCAACTCTGTGTTCAGTGGTTAAGGGGTCTGATAGTTGGTCCTTGGTGGATGAACACAGTGAGGAATGGAGAAGGCATGAGACTGTGAAGCAGGTTCACTTTGTACCAGTTGCCAACTTGTCTGAGTCTAGTGACAAAACACATTCCTATGCAACAAGTTACGGGAAGCAGATATGTTACTTACAGATAGGTAGCAAGGAACAGAAGAAGCATGATATCCATGGTGAGCCAGTTCCCCAAGGCTCAAGGAAGCTGCCCAGGTTGGATGGAGTCTTGACAGCATGTGCCCCACTTTCAGCACAGCTGAGGACCCTGAAAGCAGCCACCCTGGGTTGTATACCTCAGGGACATGCGATTCACTGGGCTAAAGAAAATCCTGCTTCCAGGGGAGGAAGGAACAAAGCCCAGACTGTCCTATGCAGTTCCTGCCTAACTCAAGTGTTACATTCCCTAGGAAGGACACAAGCAAAGCCTGGATTGTTTCAGGCAGCTCCTCCCTATCTCAGCTATTGCCTTCCCAGCACATTCTATAGTTACGTATATAGAACTACAGGAACTACAGAAAGCGGGGATAACTGAGCCAGTTCAAGGCCACCTAAAAAACTGTTCTTCAAAAGCAAGCTTGTTTAGGTTCCACAAGTTGCTTAGAACAAAAAATAAAGGATCATACAGAAATGGTCCAGGTCCCTGGTGAGATACCATGTAGCCTGGAGTCTGGGCCTTAGCAGCTTAACTCCCTGCAAAAAGAAAGAAAAGGGAAGTATACCCTACTGGGGAATGGAAGTTTGGGGAAGCCATTCCAAAGACTTCAAGTTCTGTGCCAGGCACAGAGACCATGGCCCAGGCAATGTGCCAGCATCAACAGGGTAATGACAGTGACACAGAGCAGCCAGGACTACGCTGGGCAGGGGATGCCTGGACTTCATGTCCCCAGGTGTACCTATAAAAGAGGATTGACTGGGGCCATCTCACAGCTACCACCTGGAAGCTTAAAAGCCCATGGAAATATGAGAGAGGACAATTGGTGGGACCAAGTAGGAAAAAAGACACATCTCTACCTCTAAGCTAGTGTCGTCAGGTGCCATCTGGTAAGTGGAGCATGAGAGATGGGAAAGCACTAAATGAAAGCTACTGCTTCAGCCTAATTGGCCCAGACCTGACCTCCTAACAATCAAATTTCATTTAGCCTGAATTATTTGGTCTCAAAGCCTTAATGACAGAAAAAAGAGCTGAATTGAGAAATACACACATCCTCCACCCACCAGGGAGGGGTCAGTAGTCACTGAGACTATTTGTATGTAGGAGTAATCACTAGGCTCACAGGATGTTAATGACAATATCTAATGAGGTGCACTATTTCACTCTAGCAGAGACTAGAAAGTATTTATAGTTAGCAAAGTTCTAATGGATTTTATACTGCAATAGGTGCTTGTGTGGGGAAAAGCATATTTAGGGTCCATTTAGCATCATTACGTTCCTTATGGCCTCTTTTGTGATCTTTACCCACCTAACCCATGAGTAGGGTGATATGAACCTATTGAACTGTTTGTTATCTCTTGCTAAACATAATTGGCCTTCCATTAAAGACACAGTATGCGAGTTACCTAACATCCAAGTCTACGACCAAACCATCCCGTTATTGTCTTAATGCAACTGTGGCTTCCCAAAACTCAGACAATGCACACAAACAATATGTGAAAATCATATTTGCCACTCAAACAGACTTTCCAGTTCGACCAGAGGATTATGATGGGCATGTACATGTGTAACAAATAGTCAGTGTCATTCAGGTAACCAAATATTTATTTTCTTATAGGCCAATCCCTGAGTATAAATAAAAACTTTAATTGTGACTAAGATTTGCTTATCTTTTCATTGTTGATATATTTTGCTCCATTTATATCATTGAGGTTAATGAAAACATTTGGGATAGGAAACATTTTTAAATCTTGTAAAGTTTATTGGTCCAGTGCTTTTTAAAAGTATTATCAAATACATTTTGTATCGGGTTAATGATGAAATATTTTGGCATAAAGAACAAAAGGAATTCTTCCTAAGGCTCTTCTCATTTGCAAAATGAACTAAAAAATGAAGCCCAATATTCTTCTTATCCCACAATCCTATTATGGGCTCAACTGGCCAATAAAAAATATCCAGCTGGGTACATGGATTGGGGGTCCAACCTTTATTTATTCAGTTTGAATCTTTCCAAATAATCGCCTCAGTTCAATAATTTTCAACTCTACTTTCATTTTGTCCCAGATAGATCCGGCCTAAATAACTGTTTTAGAAGAAAGTGGATATTCCACCAGTCAATCAAGAAATTTCCACAAGAAGATAAAAGGCAAGCAGATTGAATATGGAAATGTACCCAATTCCAAGAGAATTTGTTGTGTCCTGCAATCATTTGGTTTTACATCTGTGTCCCATCTAGGAGCAGTCACCCAGTCATTTAACCAAATACCAAATCCTCAAATTGTCTGCAAATACACTGCAGTTCATTTGGGTAGGTTTCTTTTTAAAGAAAGTCTGTATGTTATTATTAAAATAATAGCACATGTTTATTAGTAGACAATTCAGAAAGTATATTCAAACCAAAAAAGAAAAGAAAATGAAATTATCCATATTTTCCTCCTACTTCTAAAATATGTTTTGTGACCCTTTTGTTCCATCATGTTCCCATCCTCTCTCCCTCTGTATAGGTGGGTGTATGTGTGTGTATGTGATGTTTATGGGTTGTGTGTGTGTGGTGTGTGTGTGTGGTATTGGGGGGGGGTGTCGGGGCTTTTGGGAGTGTCATGTTGAAACTCTATTAACCCTATTGAGGGTTCAAGAGGGCAAAGAGAGACCCAGAGCCAGCAAACAAGACATGGGGTTTTATTGGGGGCTTACACACAGCGGGAAGAGTTCAGTGGCAGGTGCTGGACAGGAGAACCGCAACCGTTTGCAAATAGCACGCAGGTTATACAGCATTTTCACTTAACATCCTCCCTCTAACTATCTCCACCCAGCAATCTTCCTTTAACCCAAAACTCAGGGCCTCGATCCCCTGCACAGCGTGTAGGGGGTGTGTGGTGCGCGTGTGTCTACTCTAGAGATCCGAGTGTTGGAATTCATTGTCCAGGTTACTTGCTTTGCCACATGCACCTATGTAACTCCACCACACTGAGACGACACCTGGTCTCAAGATGTTTAGAGCTCAGAACCCTATGTGTTGAGCTTAGGATCTTTGTTGCTTCTCATGCCCCAAAACTATTACTGAATTGCTTGCCTGGATTCTGGCCTCACCTTACTCTGCATACTTTTAGTTGACATTTTGTTTTGTTCCCACCTGTGAGACCTGCTGGACTTGTCTTCTCCCAGGACACCTGACCCTGCTGGGCCCCTTTGGTACCAGTCTCTGCCTCAGTTCCACCCTCTGCTCCGATGTCCAACCTCCAGTCCACCTCTGCTTCCTACCTACACTCTCTCGCACTCTACCTAGACGTCTTTTCCTCTTCCTAGATCTCCTGACATTGCTGTTTCCTTTGCCAGAGGTTCCTAGGTGTGCCTACCTAATCTCCAGATCTCAGTCTTCTGGTCTGTTACATCCCTCTACTAAAGAAACCCACTTCTGACTTGTGGTGTGTGTAGATAGACCTTTAAGGACTCTGTTTACTCAGCAATTGAAGCCTATGGAGATTTCTTACCACTTTCTTTTTTGGATTAGAATGAACTTTTTTGTAGAACAATATTTTAAAGCAGCTACTTGCACTTTCAAGAATGGTAAACTTTAGCAATTATAAAACAAGTATAACTTCCAGTCTTGGAAAGCAAACCACAGATCCACATAGCTCCTAATGTCCACCCGAAATAAGAAGGACTGCTGCAACTTTTACAAGTTCAGGGAGTTGCGATATCCTCCAATGCCATTGAATGTTGTAAACAACATATTGGACTTAGAAATAACTTTTCGATTTCCCGTAAGACTCTCTACTTCATCCTGGCTCTGCCCCTTCTGGTCCTACATTCTTACCTTGAGTCCATGCCCCAACTTCTTTCCCAACTCTAACACTGACAGTTACCACGATAGGAGAAGTTTGCAATTTTTTTTAGGAAAATAAATAAATGCATTAATGTAACCATCATTATTTGGAAGTTTTAATTGTTTTATGCTGTTTGAATATACTACTTTTAACTCACAACATCCAGTTGTTGTGAAATATCTAGTAAGTCCATAATTTCGGCTCTCAAGAGTTCTGATTTCTTCCCTGATACATAACTCATCCACTCCGCTACCTTGTTCAGAGCGCCAAAGCAGGAATTGGCCAACAGAGAACAAGACAGGAAATGTCTTGATGAAAGACAAAAAGCAAAGGTCCAGGTAGGCAGACAGGATTACTAGCTCCCATCCCTCCCCTCCCTCCTCCTGTTTAAGGAATTACCCCAGCAAGTCTCTTCCCTCTTGTACATCAAGTTTTCTGTTCCTAAATGTATCATTTCCATCAATCTGCAACTTGAGACATCAAATAATGATTTTAGCTTCCCTACTCCCTCAAACAACTCTCTACTTTCAAAACAAACACCCAGCAACCCAACAACACACACACACACATTTCCAGAGGACAAAATATAAAACAAGTTGGGAAAGTGCATTGGAGAAAAGAAGTAAAAATTATACTTAAGACACCCACACACCACTTCCTACTGCCATCCCAGAGACAGAATGGGTGCCTGAGAGAATCTCCCCAGAAGTGTGAGAGGGATTTTGAGTGGAGGGAATTGCTGACCACTTCTCTGGCAGACCCAGTGGGATGCCTGGTAGGGCATGGAAAAATGGTCAGCGGAGAGAAGCAGGAGAGAAATTAGGCAAGATAAGGCAAGCATCACCTCTGGTTTCATAAACAGCCAAGTGTGGTGGAGTGGGGATTTCTAGGTTTTTCATGAACTTAAGAGTTGACATTTGGCCGGGCGCAGTGGCTCATGCCTGTAATCCTAGCACTTTGGGAAGCCGAGGTGGGCAGATCACGAGGTCAGGAAATCCAGACCATCCTGGCTAACACAGTGAAACCCAGTCTCTACTAAAAATACAAACAATTAGCCGGGCGTGGTGGCGGGCGCCTATAGTACCAGCTACTCAGAGGCTGAGGCAGGAGAATGGTGTGAACCCGGGAGGTGGAGCTTGCAGTGAGCCGAGATCTCGCCACTGCACTCCAGCCTGGGCGACAAAGTGAGACTCTGTCTCAAAAAAATAATAATAAAAAATATTTAAAAATATAAAAATAAAGAGTAGACATTTGAAGATACCTAGAGAGAAGATCCAGCTTGCTAACTAGCCCCAAGAGAAGCCAGCCAGAAGAATGAAGGCATATTAGTCTATTTTCACACTGCTGATAAAGACATACCCAAGAATGGACAATTTACAAAAGAAAGAGGTTTAATGGACTTTTAGTTCTACGTGGCTGCGGAAGCCTCACGTTCATGGCTGAAGGCAAGGAGAAATGAGTCACATCATATGTGGATGGCAGCACGCAAAGAGAAAGAGAGCTTGTCCAGGGGAACTCCTCTTTTTAAAATCATCAGATCTCGAGACTTATTCATTTCACAAGAACAGCACACGCAAGACTTGCCCTATCATTCAATTACCTCCACCAGGTCCCTCCCACAACATGTGGGAATTCAAGATGAGATTTGAGTGGAGACACACCCAAACCATATCAGAAGGGAACCACATTCTTGAAAATTGGAGAGCAGGGAAGCGGAAGCAGTGGTGCCTCCACAGGATCCCCTGCAGTACTCTGTAAATGGCACCAGCCCAGACGCCAAAGATCATCCCTTGTGACACACAGAGAGCCAACACTGGAAGTCATCCATGCCTAGAGGCTCAACCATGGACATCAGTAGCTGGACTGCATTAGCACTGGAGTGGGAAACAAAAAATAAGGGAGTAAACCAACTTTTATGTTGCCAAACTGTACCCGGGTACATAAACAAACTCCCCCTCTGCCTTACAGTGCCAGGGGATGGACCCTGAGGCTTAATGGGATAGCATCAGGACCATGAGTGAGGGAAGGGAAGCCTCAGAGAGGCAGCTGTGAACTGTGATGTGAAGCAGATAGTAACCTGTCAATTTGACTGACGATTTACACAACAGGAAGTTTTTAAATGTAGTTGACTGAAGTACATGGTCATGCCAAGATTGTTTTCCACTGCCCAGTGAAAATAGTGGCTTTAAAAAGAATTAAATTCTGTTAAATAAATATGTGTTTTTCCCATCTGATTTGTAATCACTTAACTCACTTCTGATGGCATATATACGTAAAAGTCAGAAGGAAGAGAGCTGCTGACCCATTGTGAAGAGGACTGAGACATTGAATAACAAAGTGAATGAGATCACAGTGATGATGTCAGGCAGAGGTTATTAGCCTGATGTAAGACTAGTTTTCTATGTCCAAGGTGAATCCAAGAACAGGTTTTTTTCTACCCAGGAAAGTGTACCTTCACACAGGAAAACAGACTTACAGAACGTGATATTAATGAAAAGGACAAGCAGAGTTTAATGCCTCCTCCCAACTTCTCAAATCCAATGGGAAAGAAACGGTATACTTCTAGCCACAGAGAGGAGATCATTTATTCTCAACATTCCAAGCAGTATGTGGCCCACGCTGATGACCGAGGAGTCACGCTGGGGAATGGGTGCAGGTCAGCGGCCAGAAGGCCTCGGGAAACTGGCTTCTGTTTTTTTTTGTTTGTTTGTTTGTTTTGTTTTTTTTTGTTTTTGTTTTTGTTTTGAGACGGAGTCTCGCTCTGTTGCCCAGGCTGGAGTGCAGTGGCCGGATCTCGGCTCACTGCAAGTTCCGCCTCCCGGGTTTACGCCATTCTCCTGCCTCAGGCTCCCGAGTAGCTGGGACTACAGACGCCCGCCACCTCGCGCGGCTAGTTTTTTTTTGTACTTTTCAGTAGAGACGGGGTTTCACCTTGTTAGCCAGGATGGTCTCGATCTCCTGACCTCGTGATCTGCCCGTCTCGGCCTCCCAAAGTGCTGGGATTACAGGCTTGAGCCACCGCGCCCGGCGAAACTGGCTTCTATATCATCACTCCAGCTCAGGGAAGACCTTCCATCAGAAAAGCCTAGGAGATGCAATGCAGCAGCATGGGTCAAATATTTGTCCCACTGTCTAATGCTCCTCAGAAAGACCCCAGGGGGCCCCTCTTCAAATAAGACAACTGATTTTAGTCTTACTTATAGGGAATGTCCAGGCAAACGGCAAGTAGCCTAGACACACTGAGAAGCCAGCCTCCCAGCATAGCAGGGTGATCAGGAAGATGGAGCCAAAGTTTTTCAAGCACATGGGGTGGGTGGGGAGAAAGGAATGAACAAACATTTAAAAATGCACAATTAAAAGCCAATTCAACCATTTTGGTTCAAAAATCAAAGTGGGGCCAGGCCCCATGGCTCACGCCTGTAATCCCAGCACTTTGGGAGGCCAAGGCAGGCAGATCACTTGAGGTCAGGAGTTCAAGATCAGCCTG
>NW_012115322.1:1833165-1853772 GCF_000951035.1 Colobus angolensis palliatus | reverse complement strand
CACCAAAAAAAAAAATAAATAAATAAATAAATTATAGTGTCCTTAAGTGTTCAAAATCTTTCAAAAATAAAATAATGATTAATTATAATTTTTAAGTGTCAGCTGATCTTACCTGTTAGTGTGACAGCCGTCAGCCGTTCCTGCTCCAAGTCCTGAGGCTTATCTTTGCACTAAAACCCAAGCCCTCCCCAGATGTCTAGCAGAGAACTGCATAGCCTCTGATCATGATAAAGTCACAAATACCTCTGACCCTACAGGTATTCTAAATGCTCAATAAGAAAACCTTGATTTTCTAGGAAGTTGTTTAAAGCCATTTTCCCAAAAGAATCTGAAACTTCATTGTGGGTTTCAGTTGGGTTTTGTTTTTGTGTGTTTGTTTGTTTAATTTCACCAAAGAAGACCCCTGTTTTCTATTCCTTTACCCCTTATTTCCTCCATCACACTCCAATATGGAATTTTGTGGACTTAAAAATCAGTCCCTTGATCAGTGAGCATTTACTGAGCAGTACTATTAGGCCAGATGCTATTTAGACATTAAGGTTACAAAGATAAATAAGAGATAGCTTCTTTCCTCATAGAAGACATTGGTTAGTCAGTCTAATTTTTTAGACCAGTAACTTATACTGTGGTAAAGCAGTGGTAGAAATATGGGCAGCATGTTATTGACAGAAGAAAGAGCACAGAGGAGAGGCACAAAGTTTAGCCTGGGAAATCCAAGAGAGCCAGGAATCTTCTAGAGTTTACCCTTGACTTGTATGTCAGCCCATAGTAGGAATTAGCCAAGTGTAAGGGGAAGCTGAAGAGAATTCCAGTTAGAGGAAGAGCAGAGTCCCAACTTAGCATGTTCAAGGAATTATAACACCGTATGTCTCAATGTGGCATAACATGTCAGGTAAGAGGTGGCACAAAACGAAGTTGGAGAGATGGACAACAATGAGGCCCTAGATTCTCATAATATGATTTTTATCCTAGACTCTTGTAGGATCCTAAATCCTATTGGTTCTGTTTCTCTGGAGAACCAGCCATGTTTAGGAATACGAGGTTAATGTGGAGTCACTGAAGGTTTTGGGTAGGAGGGTCATGTCTGATTTGTCTTTCAGATAGATGACTTTGAAGGGCAAATTTGAAAGGGACAAAAGTGAAAACAAGGAAATCACTTAGGAGACTATGTGTGACTGTTATTTTTATGTCAATTTGGCTGGGACACAGGATGCTCAGATATTTGGTCAAATGTTATTTGGGTATTTCTGTAAAGGTGTTTTTGGATGAGACTGACATTGAAATTGGTGAATTTGAGTAAAGCAAATTGTCCACCATAATGTGGGTGAGCCTCATCCAAGCAGTGGAAGGCCTGAGTAGAAAAAGAAACCAACCCGCCCCTGAGGAAAGAAGAGTTCTCCAGCTGACTGCCTTCAGACTCACATTCATCTGCACCGTTGGTTCTTCCTGCCTGACATCCTGAGAGAAGCTCTGCTCTCCCAGGGTCTCCTGCATCACTGACCTGACCTGCAGATTTTGGACTTACCAGTCACTATAATATCATAAGTGAATTCTTTATAGTTAATCAACTATAATTAACTTTATAGTTAATTGATTAATTGATTTTCTATTGGTTCTGTTTCTTGAAAAACCCTGAGTATTACACTGTGTGTCCCAAGACATAGATGATGAGGCGCAAACTGGAGTAGTGATAATAAAGGTGGGACTTAATATAATTTAAGAGAAATCAGCAATACTAGTGACTAAAGTGTGGGGAGGTGTGAGGAGGTGCTATGTACCCAAGTACTTTGCTAAGCGATGGTCTTTGACTCTTGTGCTCTAGCACAGGTTTATGAAGTGGAAGAAACTCGAAGACTTTACTTCATTGCAAAATATGGTGCCTCTATGGTGCCTCTTTGACTCTAGCGCAGGAGTCAAAGACCATCACTTAGCTAAGTGTCTGCGTGCATAGCTGTACCATCAACTAAGGTAGGGACCCTAGAGGAGGCAAAGTCCCAGGCAGGCTAATACAAGTCATGAGTTTGAGACATGTTGAGTTTAAGGTGCCCTGGGCATCAGAGTTGAATATATGAGTCCAGAGTTCAGAGGAGAGGATGGCTGGAAATGCAGATTTGGAGTTCATCCTTTATCATTTAGAACTGTACACATGAGACTTAATATAAACACTCAGAAAAAGGATGAGGCAGAATTTTGGGAACCACCCAAGTTTAATGAGTGGGCAAAGGAAGTAGAAATGAAAGTAGGGCAAAGAAAGTAGACCCCAGACAGCTTATCACAAAAGTTTAAGAACTGTGAAGAGTCAGCTTGTACTCTACTTGCTGAAGACACAAGACTCCTGGGTTGGAGACAAAGTGTTTCATTACTGACAATAGTAGCAGTAGCCTGAACATAAGCATTATCTTGCACAAGTTTCCCAAACACAAATTCCCACAGGATGGTGTTTTATCACATCTCTTCCTTCCCCTTTAAAGAAATGGTTAAAGAAAGGAAAATGCTTGGTAGATTTGTGAGAAGTCATTACCGATAGTGGAGCTAAAACAATTGGCCAAAGGGAATAAGCCCACTATAAGGTGACCAGAATTACTTCCCATCATGGGCCAGAGGTATGACAATCACCAAGCTAAATGGATTTACTGTGTTTTTCAGTCATCCACACAGGCTACCACTGGACCTACATCATTGAGAATAAACCAGGATCAAACCATTATGGGAAGACACCCTAGATTTAGTTACAGCAACACCAAGGAATGGTAAGAAACCCTAACAAGGGAAACTAATTACCATGGTTTTCTAACCCACAGGACCCCAAGCCACAAGTTCAGCAATATGTTCTCAGCACAGTGAAACAAAAACAAACAAACATAGAATCAAATCTCTGCATTGAGGAAAACTAGTCATAAAGCTCTAAGCTCAGTGGTACAAATCACTATTGCATTGAGACCCGCCATAACCTCCTAGGCAAGTAGTTCTCTGGGAAAGTACTTACAAACTTGTTTGGGAATTTCAAGCATGTTTTAACCCCATAAGTTCCTTTAATTACTTGCGCATATGTGTTTTATGGCTCAGTAAGGGAGCTACAATCTCTGGACACAGGTTTATGAATTTAAAGAAACTCAAAGACCTTACTTCATTGCAAAGTATGGTGCCTCCATGGAGAGCTAAACGGTCCTTTTAAAAAGAGCAGCTTTTTAAACACTAAAAGAAAAAGAATCAATTGCAGGTCATAAAAAAATGTATATTTCCTATAATTACATATGTGTGTATTTTTAATTATATGAATTACATACTTTGTGTGACATCTACATGTCTTATTAAATGATATAGTCATTAAGACAACAAAATCACTCAAGTACCATTTATATTATTTGTGTAAGTTTTTATACAAGCAGGTGGTATATAAAGAGATCATCATCCATAGCTTCATAACTCCTTTGAAAAAACTTAACCAGCCATACAAATCAACGTTAACAGTAGTTTCTATCACCCAGTACTTCAATTCTGATATTTTTAAACTCATACAAGTCTTTCATGATCCTTTTATCCCCATACTTCATAATGGAGTTTATTCGTCTCTCAAAACTCAGATCAGATTCTACGTGCCCTAATGTCACACCCCACTCACCACTCCCACCCTAATAGAGCTTGTCACTCTCTCCAGGATTGACTGTAAGTCTGTCTATTGTTGTTCTTCCAATCCTGTATGGTAATTTATTCACTCAAGCATTTGCCTCCCAGTAGACTTTCCAGCAGGCTGGGACTCCGTCTTGTACATCTTTGAAGGGGATGGCAGAGCAAGTGCAGAATCATTTCCAAACCTAATAAGGCAAGCAAAGAAATTCCAGTGGAGAAGAGTGCTGCCACCTCCAAGTAAGTTTTTAATGAGTTGCTTCCTCCAATGGTCATAGCTCCCTCTGGTCCTGCCGCCTTTGAAATCTGTTTTTTATTGTTGTTGTTATTTGTTTGGGATTGAATATCGCCTAAAACAAACCAGTACCAGATGATATAACTATATCCCAGGAGAAACAGATTAGAAATTCAGGAATATAATCAGCCACTTCAAAAATCTGACTCAGTGACACAGTCAGCTGGGAGTTCTGGGCCCAGAACTAGTAGCCAGCCTGGATCCCCAGAAGCAGGTAGGGATGCTCCCCTGTGTGTGTTTTAATGCAATTTTGGAGGCTTTGAAAACATACTGCAACCTAACAATACACAAAATCACAGCTAGGAGGCTTCTGATAACCTGGAAGCAAAGATAGAAAGATCTTAGAAGTCATTTAGGTATTTGTTAACCAAGAAAATACAGAAATCAAGAAAATGCAGAAGGTATTTGTTAATCAAGTTAATACAGAAAGAGAATTTAAGTTCTTACTATGTACCTAGTGATGTTCCTGGAGATTTTGTTTCTGTTACCAAGACTAAAAGTCACAGTGCTTGTAAGTAACTGAGACTTAAAATGTGGAACAAAATCTCACATATAAAACTACAAAATAACAGTAACAGGCAATGCATAATGAATGCTAAAATTGAATAGATTAGCGTACTGTATAGGATGACTACATGTCACAATTAATCCAGAATTCTTCTGGTTTATTCCTTTGTCCCCGTTTGGATTATAAATTATATATAGTATGGTGTCATTTCAAAGAAAGGATTTTCCCTCCTTAGAGTAAAGGCATGCATTGTTAATTCTTTACCAGGATAGAAGGAGAATAGCCATCAATTTCTGTCCTTAGAAATGACACCTAGTAATCATATATTAAGGAATTTTGTGATTTTTTTTGTTTTTTGGTTTTTGTTTTTGTTTTGTTCTGCTTTTCTGCTATTGTACTGTTAGATTTATCAATGATCAATTATTTTGGTTTTGTGAATATAACCCAATCTTTTGAAGTAACTGGTAGCATCCTTAGTCAATATTTACATTTCTCACACTTATAAAAAGACAAAAATCTATTTTTGAGCCAAAGTGGAGACAAGGAACAGGAGAATTTTACTGTCTTTTTTTCTTTTCCATAAGGTTTTAATTTTTCCGTGTGAATGTGCTATCTTTTGTATAATTTGAATGTATGATTTTTTATTGTGACTTCATCTTTATAATAAAAATAACATTTAAAAAGCAAAGGCAGAATGAGGAATATAATTCATGCAAATGTTGACTTCCTGTTGACAGCTCTCTTACATTAAAAAACAAACAAACAGACAAACAAAATACATCAAATTAGCCAGGTGTGGTGGTGGGTGCCTGTAATCCCAGCTACTCAGGAGGCTGAGGCAGGAGAATTGCTTGAAACCGGGAGGCAGAGGTTGCAGTGAGCCAAGATCGCACCATTGCACTCCAGCCTGGGCAACAACAGTGAAACTCTGTCTCAAAAAAAAAAAAAAAAAAAAGTCTGTAAGAATGTCTGAAAAGCCTAACACACTTGGCACAGGTTTTTAGAGGCCCTGACAAGCCTGTGTTCATAGCATGCACAGTGCAACGTGTGCTGCTACAGAGGAATTGTTTTTATAGACTGTGTTTGTTTTGTTTTACATTCACTTTAAAAACCTAAGAAAAGATGGGGGAAGGATTAAAGGTTCATAATAAATTTTACAAGCCTGGACAGTGAAGAAAAACCCCAGAGTGTTATGAGGTGTTAAATAAATTGAATTGACTAAACTTTCTGCCCCATTGTCATGATGGCCTTTACACATCTCACAATGTGGAGACTATTAGGTGTTAGCCTGGCTTAGAAAGATAAATTTTCAACTTTCAGACAGAAGTGTTGATTTAGGGTATACTGTGTGAGCCACAGAATTCTTGTTCCAATCAATTCTGGCTTTAGTATTTGCAAAAATGCATATGAGTAAAAAGAAAGACAGACAAATGATGGTAAAACTTATTCAAAATGCAAATATTTTCATTTTCTCCCTCATTATTGAAGTCTTCCTGCAGGTATAGTCATAAAAGGACCCCACGGGTAAAATAGAATTGGTACAGCTATTTTAAAATATTACCAAGAAGCCAGTCTTCTGTGACATTTTAGGTGCAGGCTCAAAATTGATGCACAATTTTAGTGCAAACCCATTTATCTATTCTGCTGTATAAATTGGTTTGCCAAAGGGGCTTTTTCTCTGTCCATTATGTAATCTTCTTATCGCTTTATCATATTATGCATTATGGAGAGGTCTACAGTAATAACTGAACAATTATTTTTCATGCATGGGATCATTTTGATTCCATCCAAGCCAGTTTGTTAAAGACAAAATACCCTGACATTCTCATGGGATGTATCCTGAGATCTTTGAAAATCTGCAAGTCTCTGAATACTACTATAGAATAAAGTTTCCTCCTTCTGAAAAAAACAAGAACAGAAAAGTTTAAGCAACTCAAAACTTCTACTGGTTTGGACCTGTTTGGGCCTCCATTTCAATCACCAGCATGTTTCTAGTCAATTTTTTTTAGTAAAAAATTAGTTTTTTGGCCGGGCGCGGTGGCTCAAGCCTGTAATGCCAGCACTTTGGGAGGCCGAGGCGGGCAGATCACGAGGTCAGCAGATCGAGACCATCCTGGCTAACACGGTGAAACCCCGTCTCCACTAAAATTACAAAAAATTAGCCAGGCGTGGTGGCGGGCACCTGTAGTCCCAGCTATTCAGAGGCTGAGGCGGGAGAATGGCATGAACCCGGGAGGCAGAGCTTGCAGTGAGCCGAGATCGTGCCACTGCACTCCAGCCTGGGCGACACAGCGAGACTCCGTCTCAAAAAAAATTAGTTTTTTAAATGGTTCTTTGGAGTTATCTTGTTTATTCAAAAAATAGAAATCAATAAAGCAATCAAGTAAATATAAAATTCATGATTGCAGAAAGCCAATAAAATAGGAAAATTTTTGTCAGTTTGACTAAAGAAAACACAAATAATAAATTAAGGTAGAATCAAGAAAGACAATATAATGATATCAACCTAAAACAATCAAAAAGGTCAAAATTTAGTTTAAAGAGAGTTTGTTCAAACGCAAAGTTTGAGGAGGGGCTACCAAGAAATACAGATTCCAGAGAATGGAAGTCAGTGTTCCTCAGTGTTAGAAGTTTCAGGTCATTTATATACACGAAGTTTAAGAAAACCGAACAGTATTTCAATATCTTTTTACATAAAGCTTAATGCATAATTGCAACAATCTGATGAGTCAAGGTGGTTTAGGTATGAGACAGTAAAGGATTCAGTTAATGTATATCGAAGATCAGCGATTGAAAAGAGAGGAGATCTGGTCTCTGGTTGTCCCTAGTCATTCACAGAACAAGAACAATGAGGAAGAGAGTTCATCCATAAACTAAGAGGCAGAAGTTGTAAACATGCTACATGACTCAAGGGCTTAATTTCTCCCTTGGCATAATAAATTTACAGGGTCCTGAAATCTTATTTTCTTTTACAATGATATATGTAAAGAAGGTTATTTTCAATTTTAAAATAATGTGGTATAACTTTATACCAGTAAACTTGAAAATCTAGATAAAATAGAAAATATAGGAAAATTAAAATGAACAAAAGTGACTTAAAAAGACTTATTAAACCAAAATTCACCTATAAATATAGAAGTAGTAAAAAGTTGTGAGAAAAAAAATAAAAAACAGTGTCTCATAGTAAAGGTACTAGTCCAAGATAGTTTTACAAGAAAGTATTATGAAATCCTCAAGGAACAAATAATTTCTATGTCATATGAATCAAGTAGCGTTTTTTCCAATAATACAAGAATGGTCAACATGAGGAAACCTACTGATGCTAATGACTTTATTAAAAGATTAAAGGGGGCAGGGCACAATGGCTCATGCCTGTAATACCAGCACTTTGAGAGGCTGATGCAGGTAGATCACTTGAGGTCAGGAGTTCCAGACCAGCCTGGTCAACATGGTGAAACCCTGTATCTACTAAAAATACACAAATCTGTCGGGTGTGATGGCTCATGCTTGTAATCCCAGCTACTTGGAAGGCTGAGGCAGGAGAATCACTTGAACCCAGAGAAAAGTATGTAATAAATATACCATTAATTTCAAATTTTAAAAAATCTTATTAATAGAAGAATAGAAGAAAATTACTTAAATTTGATAAATTACTTCCACCAGCAACCCTCAGGAAACTTCATACTTAATGATGAAAGCTAACATTCACATTAAAGTTAGGAATAACTTTAATGCTATCATTAATACTCTTTTACATTGTTTCTGTTTAACCTGTAGAAGCTCAATGACTTGTTATGAGTCTTTGTTTTCAGCACTTAGTCATTTACACAATTGAAGATACACAGTCTACATCATGAGGATCACAGGTAGAAAAATTAGAAAGATCAAACAAAAACCAGGCGCTATGGCTCACGCCTGTAACCCCAGCACTTTGGGAGGCCGAAGCGGGTGGATCACATGAGGTCTGGAGTTCGAGACCAGCCTGACCAACATGGAGAAACCCCGTCTCTACTAAAAATACAAAATTAGCCAGGCATTGTGGCGCATGCCTGTAGTCCCAGCTACTCAGGAGGCTGAGGCAGGAGAATGGCGTGAACCCGGGAGGCGGAGCTTGCAGTGAGCCGAGATCCCACCACTGCACTCCAGCCTGGGCGATAGAGCGAGACTCCATCTCAAAAAAAAAAAAAAAAGAGAGATATTCAAAATGTAATATCCAAACCTTTTGAGGATTTTTGTTGTTGTTGTTTTTATTATTTTATTACTGTTGTTATACTTTCAGTTCTAGGGTACATGTGCACAAAGTGCAGGTTTGTTACATACGTACACATGTGCCATGTTGGTGTGCTGCACCCATCAACTCGTCATTTACATTAGGTATTTCTCCTAATGCTATCCCTCCCCCAACTCCTCACCCCCACGACAGGCCCTGGTGTGTGATGTTCCCTGCCCTGTGTCCATGTGTTCTCGTTGTTCAACTCCCACCTATGAGTGAGAACATGCAGTGTTTGGTTTTCTGTCCTTGTGATAGTTTGCTTAGAATTGTGGTTTCCAGCTTCATCGGATTGGTTTTTTTGTAAGGCTGCCTAAGAAGCTCTGTTTACTCTAAACATAATTCTCTCATGTAAAGTCATTTAGAAATTAAATAAAATACATTTTCTTACATACACTGCTTGACGGGAATATAAGTACAATGGCAATCAGTGGAGTAAAAAGCATTTTAATGCGTCAGGTTCCATAGCAGCTCGGTTAACTACAGCGTAAATTCTTCTCTACAGACCTAATTCAGGAGAAATGTCGTTACAGTAACTGAACAGATCGTAAGCTCCACAGGCGCCATGCTTTCCGCGGAACAGTTTTCACTGCTAACAGAGAATGCTGACTGCATTTATTTTAATAAAAGTCTGTGGCTTGTGTACAAGTAGAAGAGCATTTTTTCACTACATTAATTTTACATGTTTTAAAATCTAGACTAAAAGCTATAAATTAGAAGAAAGACGACTAGAATATCCTGGGTCTCTGTGACATAGCACCTCTGAAATAAGTATTGCAAAAAGAAAGTACAGCAAAATAAATATAGTAATATTGGATTATAACCCAAAGTATAAGACAAACACCCATGAGTCAATCCTAGTATAAATAAGTGAGTGAATAAATAAATAGCGAGAGAAAAGATAAATCTACCATGCAGAAGAATTCCAAACAATTTGTGTGGCTCTTCCACCCTCAGGGAAGTGGAGGGTAACTCTCACCTTCAAGGGTAGACTGCACATCGTGACTTCCAGTAAGTATAGCAAGCAAAGGAGGGAAAGAGTAACTTGACACTGGAGAAACCTGATAAACACACCTAAGCGAGGTGCTCCTGGTAAACATCAAGAGTGGTAAGTCATGTGGATAGCATGCGCCCTTGATAGGATGTGATGAGACTGTCACTTTACCTCCTCGAAACCCATAATCCCAACCTAATCATGAGAAAAACATCAGGCAAATCTCACTCAGTTGAGGGGCATTCTACAAAATGCCTGACCAGTACTCCTTGAAATTGTCAGGGTCATCAAAAACAAGGAAAGTTTGTGAAACTGTCATAATCAAGAGGAGCCTAAGGAGTTGTGATATCTAAGTGTAACGTGGTCTCCTGGATGGGAAACTGAAGCAGAAAAACGACTTTAGGTAAAAACTCAGGAAAAGTGAATAAAGCATGGACTTTAGTTCATAATGATGTATCCATACTGGGTCCTATATTGTGAAAAACATGCTACACTAATGCAAAATGTTAATAACAGGGGAAACTGGGCATGGACTAATGGAGAACTCTGTACTATGTTCACACTGTTTTGTAAATCTGAAACTATTCCACAATTAAAACGTATTTAAAGATAACAAAAAGGAAATACAGGTAAATGAGCTGATGCATTACTTTTTGTTTTTTGTTTTCTGTTTTTGAGGTACAGTCTCACTGTTTTGCTCAGGCTGGAGTGCAGTGGCACGATCTCAGCTCACTGCAACCCCCATCTCCTAGGTTCAAGCAATTCTCCTGCCTCAGCCTCCTGAGTAGCTGTGATTACAGGCACGCACCACTGTGTCCAGCTAATTTTTATATTTTTAGTGGAGACAGGGTTTCACCATGTTGGCCAAGCTGGTCTGGAATTCCTGACCTCAAGTGACCCACCTGCCTCAGCCTCCCAAAGTGCTGGGATTACAGGCATGAGCCACCACGCCGGGCCTGAGCTGACGTTTTTATTTCTGCAATGCTACTCAGCAAACCAAGTGATAAAGTAGAGCCTTGACACTTACAAATTTAATATTCATTGGATACCTTGATTAATAAATTAGCTGGGCAAAGAATTTTAAATTGGAGATCATTTTCTATTATAATTCTGAAGACATTTCTCTATTATCTTAGAGTTTCCAGCATTGCTGTTGCAATATTGATGCCATTCTAACTGAATTCTTTTTTATCTTTCTTTGTAAAAAAATAAAATAAAATAAAATTTGTAGTTCCCTTATTGTCCCTGGTGCCCTGAGATTTCATCATGCTGTGCCATTGTGTAGCGAATGAGGTAGACCCTTCAACCGAGAAATTCATGTGCTTCAGTTCTGCATAATTTTTGTAATTATTTTGTTGATGAATTCCTCTCCTCTATTTTATCTGTTCTCTCTTTGTAAAATTCTTATTATTTAGGATTTTAGGTTTCCTGACCTTGTGCTTTAATTTTCTTACCTTTTTTCTCTCATTTTTCGTCCTTTTTCTCTTTTACCACTTTCTGAGAAATTATTCAGCTTTATATTTCAACCATTCTTTCAGGTTTTCCCAATAACTCTTTGTTTTGGTTTTTACTGATCTTTTTGTTCTATTCTATTCTTATTCTATTCTTGCTTCCTGTATGGAATCTCCTATTCTCTGAGGTTTTTTTTTTTTTTCAGATAGAGTCTCCCTCTGTTGCCCAGACTGGAGTGCAGTAGTGTGATCTCAGCTCACTGCAACCTCCACTTCCCGGGTTCAAACGATTGTCCTGCCTCAGCCTCCTGAGTAGCTAGGACTACAGGTGCACGCCACCACGCCCAGCTAATTTTTGTGTTTTTAGTTTTACCATGTTGGCCAGGGGTTTTGCCATGTTGGCCAGGCTGGTCTTGAACTCCTCCTGACCTCAGGTAATCTGCCTGCCTCGGCCTCCCAAAGTGCTGGGATTACAGGCATGAGCCACCATGCCCAGCCTTCTCTGAGGTTTTAAGTGACAGTTTTTGTAAAGTTACCTTATCCCTGAATAGTTTGGCGTTTTATGTTTGTTTCTCTCTATCATGACTCAAGAAGCTTTGCTCTGATGCCTGATAATTGCAGATTGTCTGTACATACTTAAGAGTAGAACTTTACAAGTCGATTAAAAGCTGGAATATTTTATATTAAATAAAGAAGGAAATCTTGTCACATGCTATACAACAAGGATGCAACTTGAGGACATTATGCTAAGTGAAATAAGCCAGTCACAGAAGGCAAATACTGTATGAGTCCACTTATGCGAGAGATCTAAAGTGGCCAAACTCATAGAAACAGAAGCATGGTGTTTTCCAGGGAAGAGGGGGAGGATACAGTTTCAGTTTTGCAAGATGGAAATGTTTTTGAGATCTGTTGCACAGCAATGTGAATATTCTGAAATACTGTTACTGAAGTCTACACTTTAAAATGGTGAAGATGAAAAATTTCATGTGTTTTTTTTTTTTACCACGATTAAAATTTTTGTTTACATTTATTTAAAAATTGGTTAGAAGCTCGGGGCACCAAGGTGGGGCTATTTTGCCATGGGCTCCAGTTCCAAGCGATGAGGACCGCTATTTCACTAAGGAATCCCTAGTGTTAATGTCATTAGGTCTCTCCTCTTGGAAAGTCATGGGCTGCTGAGATTCCCCAGAGAATGATCATCCAAATTCCTCTCCTATAGGGTATGAGACTGACTGCAGGCTTTCTGTGAGGTTTGTAGGAAAAGACAGTGATTCAGTGATTTTGGAATTGAGTGTACAAATTTTACCTCCTTCTCCCCGCTTTCAGTATGGTCCCCTGTCCTCAGTTGTGCTTGGAATTATTTCTACATTACGCCTTCTATGTTACATTTCCAGGGAATATAGTTTCAATCTTCTTCCATGATGAGGGAAGAGCAAGCCATCATACAACCCTGTAGAATTGGGACATAGGCCTAGGGAGCTTAACTGCTTCAAAAAGAAATCAGACTACTTTCTTTGCACTTACAGATGTATCCACTCTAATTGAGCCTTAGGGATTCAACTCAGTGTAAATCAATTTGTTTCTCAACTTTCTCCACTGCTTAGTGAGGATTCAGTCATGTCAAGTCTGCTTAATCAATTACCACTTTCCCGTCTACCTACCAATTTTCAAAATTTTGTTCATTTTCTCTCCCATTCTCTTGTCCTCAAGTGGTTCATTTGAGGTCAGGAGTTTGAGACCAGCCTGGCCAACATGGAAAAACCTCGTCTGTACGAAAAACACACAAAAAATCAGCTGAGCCTAGTGGCACACGCCTATAATCTTAGCTACATGGGAGGCTGAGGTGGGAGAATCACTTGAACCCGGGAGGTGAAGGCTGCAGTGAGCCAAGATCGCAAGATCGCGCCACTGCACTCCAGCCTGGGTGACAGAGCAAGACTCTATCTCAAAAAAAAAAAAAAAAAAAAAAGTTTAGATTAGAGGGGCTTAGGGTTTGACAAGAGGGTGATGACTATTGCCTATATTCATCCACCATCTTTACTCAGAAAAGGTGGCTTGTTTTCTGTACTTTCAGATTTAATAACTAATTTCTTGGTTGGAGGTGATGTAGTGGAAAGTATCAAAGATTTAGAATCAGTCAACCTGAGCCAGATTCTGGATCTGCCATTTTCTTGTGTGGCCACAAGTTAACTAGCTTCTCATCTCAGTTTCTCTGTTTATAAAATTAAGGTGTTAACACATAGGCTTCTTTTGAGGATAATGTGAAAAAAACATATGAAAGGCATATGTAAAATAACATATGTAAATCTCATGTAAAACATAATACTTGCTTAACAAATATTAATTCCTCTTTCCTTTCCAATATTAGTTGCTCAATTTACCTTCCACTAGCAACTGTAACATTCTGATAATAACCTCGTTTTCGGCTCAGTTTCTATAATATTATTTCAAATCACACTAGCCATCCTCTCCTGGCTGTACTTGCCACCTTGAGATCTGCCCTCCGATTATGACATTCAGTCTCAGTTGGGTGCTATGTCATTCAGTTGGAATAAATGCAAATTTTAAATTAAAAAAAATTCAAAAATGAATACATTACTTTTGAGTCATTTATTCAAATCTACTTTTACCTTACTATTGATATTTCCAAAATTGACATTGATATTTCCAAAATTTCCCTTAAAAACTAAAATGGACTTTGGTTAGATATCAGGATTTGGACAATTGTGTAGAACTTTAACTATCTGAGCCCAGAGTTTTGTTCATACCCTTGGAGATGGAAGGCAGCTGGTTACTGTCCTCATGTTATTACATTTTCTCCCAACCCACACAGTGATAACACACCAAACCATCTGCAGCAAAAACATGCCAAGGTTTTACAACAAACTGGGCACTAAGCATTGCTCCATATAGACCATCAAGAAATTCACAAATCAGTGGCTTAAAGACTTTATTAAATTTACAAATATTTCTTGAGTACCTACTATGTTCCACTAATTGTCATAAGTATTTGGGATATGCGAGTCAAAGAAACACGTTCAAATCAAGAATCCTTGCATTCATAGAGCTTATATTTTAGTGAAAGAGATAGACAACAAACACAATAAGTAAATTATAAAGTGTGTGTTTTTTAAATAGAGCAGAGAAAGGAGGATCAGAACTGCTAGAAGAGGCATAGCAATTAAAATAGACAAGATTTCTTATGTACTCCAGAGATCACCACTAAATCAGTGATTTTTTTTGGTCACAAGTAACAAACAACTTTAAACAGAACACGAATGTATTAGGTAGATATCAGGGGACATACAAAATTGACAGCAATACTAGAAACAAGTCGAAAAAAGGTTAAGAATCAGGGTAGCTCCAAAGCAAGCGGAATTAATCAACATTCTCCACACCGACCATCACTGGAATGAATAATCTCCTAGCATCTCGTACCCTTTCTGCATTGCTCCAATCAGGACTGGAAGTTCCAGGAGCGTCTGATTAACCAAGCTGGAGTCACTTGCTCTCTTATGAGGCAGACCATCCCAAAAAGAAAATTTCCAGAGGAGGAGTTAATTCTTCAAAAGGAAATCAGTGTGTGTGCCAAAGTAAGGGAAATGGGTGATGGGCAACCAAAACAGTACATGTTCACTATCACAAGTGCGCGCTCCAGAATATCTACATAGACGGGGTATACAGAAGCAATCTGATTGGAAAGAGGCAGTAGGGCACTGTTCTTAATCTGCATTTTGATAGCACACTGTTTTGACTTACATTATTTATTTATGTTGGTAGTTTTGAAGAGTTGCTTAAGATTATTGAGCTGGGTGTGGTGGCTCATACCTGCAATCCCAGCACTTTGGGAGGCCAAGGCAGGTGAAGTTTGAGACCAGCCTGGCCAACATGGTGAAACCCCATCTCTACCAAAAATACAAAAATTAGCCGGGCATGGTGGTGCGCACCTGTAATCCCAGCTACTTGGGAGGCTGAGGCAGGAGAATCACTTGAACCCAGGAGGCAGAGGTTGCAGTGAGCTGAGATCATGCCATTGCACTCCAGCCTGGGCAACGAGTGAAACTGGGATTCAAAAAAAAAAAAAATTATTGGCTAGATAAAGCCTCTACAAGCCGTGCCTGGGGCTGTATACTGATCACAGCCCCAGAGACATCCTCTGACTGCTATTGCAGCTTGACTGACCTTGTTCTAGAATTCCCAGTAGGATGAACCACGAGAGACCACCATGTGGACTCCTTTCACTACAATGGCCTTTAGTAGTGAACTACAAAGCACACCCTAGACTAAATTAAACAGTCATCAACCAATTGGACTACTCTTTGTATATTTTAATTATCCAGGGAAGAATATTTCAGAACTTTTCAAAAGGGGATTTGGAACACATGCTGCTATAGGAACAGTAGCATAGATTTGAATCCCCCCAAATCCCCACATGAAAACAGACAAAACAAATACACAGCAAAACCAAAAGCCACAGACAATGGTTACAACAAAACTAAGTCTTTTCTGTGATCATATCGGCAGTGGTTGTATTAATATTACTATTCTGAGATGATTCTGTGTATAATAGAGAATAAAGCAAATTAGTAATGATAGAATATTCTAATTTTCTCATCCCTCATATTGTTATCAGTGGAAAGTATCCGTATGAGGCTGCAGTAACCTCATTTCTTGCCTCCTCACAACAAAGAATTCACCTGAGGGACATAAGGCAGAAGGGGAGACTGAGGCGAGTTTTACAGCAAGAGTGAAAGTGTATTAAAAAGCTTTCGAACAGGAATGAAAGGAAATAAAATACACCTGGAAGAGGGCCAAGCAGGCAACTGGAGAGATCAAGTGAGTGGTTTGACCTTTTGACTTGGGGTTTATACGCTGGCATACTTCCGGGGTCTTGTGTTACTTCTCCCCTGAGTCTTCCCTTGCGGTAGACTGTCTGCATGCTCATGCTTGAACCCACTCGCCCAACTCCTGACATCTTATTGGGAAGCAGCTAATCACCGGTTTCAGGTGTTTTCTATCTATTGGAAGACTGCTTTTCCCTGGCACCAGCTATGACCAATTATTACTTTAGACAGTGAACAACAGCCTGACCATCACCAGATGGTCACCTGACACTCAGGGTGTGGTGGGGGAGGGAAGCCCTCTCCTGCCTGCTTATACCAGACTAGCTACCCACTATAACAACACCCTTAACAACCATGATTTCCAGTGCCAAAGAAGACACAGATTTAATAGATGAAAATGTAAGTAAAAATCTTGCATTCCTGAATTTGAATTGGAAGTATGGGGTTTTCATCTTTAAATATGTATGTATACACTGAACTATACATAATATATACACACATTTTATATATATTTAAATGTAATATATGTGTGTATGTATATGTGTGTATGTATATGAATATATAGAATATATTTAATTTTTTTAGCTCTGTTAACTGAAAAGTCCTAGAAACAATGACTAACCCAGTAGCAATGAGCACCCCAACACATAGATGGTGTCTTGAAATTGTATTTCCCGTAAGAGAAATCAAGATTTCTTGAGGAAATAACTAATTCCAATGTTAAGAGCAAGAAATGTGCAGATGAATCAGGAAAATTTGTCCTACCAGATAATAAGTTATCAATGACTGCTGGTATCCTGTCAAAAGAACCTGGAAGACAACTTGAAGAAGTCCCCGCTAGCAAAAAAGAGAGTGCTTCATAGGCATTGAGTGAATAAACATGCCAAGTTTTCATATTGATATGGATGTGATTCTGGACTTTCTTCCCAAAGACTTATCTATCTCTGTACTAATAGTACCTGTTTTGATTCGATATTTAATAGTATATTTAAAATAACTAACTTTTGATGTCTGGTAGCAGGACTACTGTCCTTGTTCTTCTTCAAAATTTCCTTGGCTGAGGATCCCAAGTTTTATGGAAAAAAAAAAACTCTACTATTATTATCTTTTAAATACCATTGTTTATTAATTAGGAACAGTTGCCATATGGCATTAGGTAACCTCATTCATAAACTGAGAGTCTTCTCATTTACTTAGATTTTCCTTCATACTTTTCAATAAAGTTGTATAATTTTAGAAGGTCTTGCATATCTTATCTTAAATTTATTCCTGGGTTCCTTATAATTTTTCTTGCCATTATATACAAGATTTCTATTCTAATTACCTTTTCTAATTGCATTTTGTCTCTGAATAAAATGTCATTGACTGTTTTCTAATTACGTTGTGTCTAGTAACTGATTGAATTTTCTTATTAGTTGCAATTATCTTGGATTGTCTACATAGACAGTCATATCATCTATGAATCACAACATTTTGTTTCTTGATTTCCAGCCCTTATACCTATTTTATTTTTTGTTATAGCGTACAATTGCAAAAGTCTCAGTATAATGTTTATATAGCACTCATTGTTGTCATATTACATAAATTAATGGCAATGTCTGTGTCATAAATTTTTCCAATGACTTTATGTTTTATTTACATAAGAGTAAGATATTGTATGAAATGTGTATATATAACCAGATTTAGGGAGAGTGTAAGATGGAATGCTCTAAAATATAAGTAGTCTGTCTTTGTCTAAATGTCAAAACCAAATATCTAGCACTGATATCTGGAAGTGCTTGAATGAACTGGTTGACACATAAGAATAAACTATTTGTAGATCACAGCTTTTCTGACATGAACTGCATTTTATCATTCAGTATAAAAGTTTTCAAATACAGAGTTCTTTGGAAAACAAAAGAGAACATTCCCCAGTCATTCTAAATAAAACCTAAAAAGACAACATGTCTGCTGAGCAGAGTGCAGTCTGTTTTCTTTTCAAATGTATCACCACTAAGTATGATCCTTGCTGTGGGTTTGACAGATATGCCTTTTCAGCTTAAGGAAGTGTTCCTGGTTTACAGTTACATTTACATTTTGTGTAAAGTTAATGTCTTTTATTCCTGAAGTAAAATCAACCTAGACATGATCTATCTGATCATGATAAGCAGTTGCAAATTTTATTGGCTAATATTTTATTTAGTATATGTGTTCATAATTTTTTATTTTTTCTGAGACAGGTCTCTCTCTGTCATTCAGGCTGGAGTGCAATGGCACAATCATGGCTTACTGCAGACTAGACCTCCTGGGCTCAAGTGATCCTCCCTCCTCAGCCCCCCAAGTAGCCGGGACTACAGGCGCACACTACCACACCTGGCTAGGTATTTTTTATTATTTTTAGTAGAGACGAGGTCTCACTATGTAATCCAGGCTAATCTCAAACTCCTGAGCTCAAGCAATCCTCCTACTTTTAGCCCCTCAAAGTGCTGGGATTACAGGCATGAGCCACCATGCCCAGCTCATACTTTTTTTATATAGTTCTTGTACATTTGGTTTTTTACCAAAATTATATAGGTATCATAAAATGAGTCTGGAAATAGAAAATTCCTTTTTATTTATTACAGTAATCTGTATCCAGTCAGCCTTCCATATCCAGGGATTATGCATCCACAGATTCAAGCAACTTCTAAGAGAAAATATTTGAAAAATAATGAAAAACAATTTGGCAATAAAAATAACACAAATTTTAAAACAATACAGTATAACAACTGTTGAGTTAGCTAATATCAGTAATGTAGAGATGATTTAAAGTATACGGGAGGATGTGAATAGGCTATATGCAGATACTATGCCATTTTACGAAAGAGACTTGAGCATCTGTGGATTTTGGTATCCTTGAGGGTCCTGGAGCCAATCCCCTGCAGACACTGAGCGACAGCTATATAGTTAATCTGTTTCTTGCAGGTTGTTGGAATTCACCCTTAAATTATCTGGGCTTTTTTATGTGAGTTGATTGTATTTTATCCATTGTTGTTAATGAATCCTGGTCTGTTCCAGTATGCTATTTCTTCTTTAATTCAATTTGAAAACTTTTTTTAAGAAAATTATTCCTTTAACAAAAGGTTTAAAATGCATTGGTGGAAAGTTGTTCATGATCATCTCTTCCACTTGTTTCAATCTCTCCAGCATCAGTAGTTATGGCTCCCCTTACCCCACACAATATTGTTTTGTTCTCCATTCTTGCTTCTTAGTAACATGAGCCACTTCACAGTTCTTAGCAAAGTTATAGGAGAATTAAATTACTTGAATCTTTCTCTGAAAATGTCTTTATTTCACTCTTTCTCTTGAATAAAAGTTTAGCTTCAAATAGAATTCTAGGTAGGTAGCTCAGCACTTCAAATATATTGTTTCACTGTCTTTTGGCCTCTATTTCTGCTGATGTGAAATGTGTTGTCAATCATTGTTGTTTGGTAAGTAATCTTTTTTTTTTTCCAAGTTGTTTTGTGGACTTTTCTCTTTGTCTTTGGCAATGTGCAATTTTACAATGATGTGTCTAGATGAAAGACAGAAATTCAAAAATAAGGAAAATGGAGGAGCTATATTCCTAAAACAATGGCAGGAAAATTTCCAGAACTGGTAAAAGATGTGTCTCCTTAGATTGGAGAAATGTAACAATATCCCAAACAGAATAATTACAAATATATCTATTACATGGAATATCCAAAAATATGTATCCAAAAATATGTATTCCATAAACAGAAATAACAAGAGAATTCAGCAAAGTCACAAGATGCAAGATCAATATTTAAAAATCAATTGTATATCTTTATGAGCAATAAACTTTTTTAAAATATCATTTGTAGGTCAGGCAAGGTGGCATATCTTTATTAGCAATAAACTTTTTAAAAAATATAATTTATAGGCCAGGTGAGGTATCTCACACCCGTAATCCCAGCACTTTGGGAGGCTAAGATGGAAGGATCACTTGAGTGCAGGAGTTCAAGACTAGCCTGGGCAACAAAGTGAGAACCTGTCTCTACAAAAAAAAATAAAAAATCAGCTGGATGTGGTGGCACATACCTGTGGTTCCAGCTACACAGAAGGTCGAGGCAGGAAAATTGCTCGAGCTCAGAAGGTCAAGGCTGCCATAAGCCATATTTGCACCACTGCACTCCATCCTGGGTGACAAAACAAGACCGTGTCTCAGAAAAAAAAAAAAACTGACAGTATTAAGTGTTGGTGAGGATGTGAATAACTGGTACTTTCATATGCTGCTGATGAGAGTGTAAATTTGTACAATCAATTTGGAAAACTATTGACAGTATTTAATAAAGCTAAACATACCCCTTCCCTATGGTCCAGTAGTTCCCCTCATAGGACATATCCACAAGAAATCAGTGTATATGTGCACCAAAAGTCATGTACAAGCATGCTCATAGCAGCTTTATTCATAAGAGCAAATATAGGACATAACTCAAATATCCATGAACAATAGAATAGATAAATAAATTATGATATATTCTTACAATGGAATACTGCTCAGCTTGAAAAATAATAAACTAGGCCGGGGGCGGTGGCTCAAGCCTGTAATCCCAGCACTTTGGGAGGCCAAGACGGGCGGATCACGAGGTCAGGAGAT
>NW_012115322.1:1795222-1832060 GCF_000951035.1 Colobus angolensis palliatus | reverse complement strand
TATATATATATATATATATGATTCCACTTTTTGAAGTTCAAAAACTTGTAAAACTGATCTATGAAGTTGGAAACTTGAATAATGATTACCTACAGGACAATGATTGCAAGAGAGATTTCTGGGGTGATGGTGATGTCCCATATCTTATTCTAGTGGTAAACAGGTGTGATGGTTAATATTAAGTGTCAACTTGATTGGATTGAAGGATGCAAAGTATTGTTTCTGTGTGTATCTGGGTGTTTCTGGGTGTTGCCAGAAGAGGTTAACATTTGAGTCAGTGGACCGGGAGGGAAAGACCCACCCTCAGGAAGACCCATCCACAACGTGAGTGGGCACCATCCAACTGGCTGCCAGTATGGCTAGGAAAAGCAGGCAGAGGAAGGTGGAAGAAGCTGACTTGCTTAGTCTTCTGGCCTTCATCTTTCTCCCATGCTGGATGTTTCCTGCCCCCGAAATCAGACTCCAAGTTCTTCAGCTTTCGAACTCTTTCACCTACACCAGTGGTTTGCCAGGGGCTCTCAGGCCTTCGGCTAAGACTGAAAGCTGCACTGTTGGCTTCCCTACTTTTGAAGTTTTGGGACTTGGACTGAGTCACTACTGGCTTCCTTGCTCCTCAGCTTGCAGATGGCCTATCGTGGGACCTTACCTTGTGATCATGTAAGTCATTATATACGAAGGGGAGTTTATGTACGTATATTTAAATACATATATCCTATTAGTTCTATCCCTCTAGAGAACCCTAATACAACAGGTATTTTTTTTTAATTTGATTGAACACACATAAGATTAGTATACTACTATGTTACACATCAATTTTTTTTAAATTTACACAGTGACCTAAATCCACACATAGTCATATTGTATTTCAATTTATTTTTTCTTTGAGATAGTGTCTCGCTCTGTGGCCCAGACTGGAAGGCAGTGGCGCAATCTCGGCTCACTGCAGCCTCCGCCTCTCAGGTTCAAGCAATTCTCGTGCCTCAGACTCTTGAGGAGCTGGGATTACAGGTGTGGGCCACCACGCCCAGCTAATTTTTGTATTTTTAGTAGAGGTGGGGTTTCTCCATTTTGCCCTGGCTGGTCTTGAACTCCTGACCTCAGGTGATTCGCCAGCCTCAGCCTCCCAAAGTGCTGGGATTACAGGTGTGAGTCACAACGCCTGGCCTGTATTTCAATTTCTATTCTTTTAGCATTAACTTTAAATTTTCAACATGCATACTTAGCCAAATATCTGAAGTTATTCAGTATTTCTATAATATTCCTGAATGATTTTAAAAAATTAGGACACTAATTTCAATCATTCCCTCCTATCTTCCATTTATCATTTTTCAGTATTTTAGTTTCAGCCTGTTTTTTAAGTACCACCATCTACATCCCCTCAAAAAATCAATTTTTTTTATTGTGGAGTTCTTTGATCATCAGTTTATTCAAATTTAACCAGGTTTACAATTTATTTGTTTTCCTTGCACCTTATATCTCACTCCTTCCTTCTGAGCTTATTTACATTTTTAGTGAAATATATCATGTGCCATTTGTGTTTGTGCAAACTTGTTTTCACATTATTTCTGTAAAACACACTGGAAATTTCACTTAGCTGAAGTTAGTTTTTATTTTTACTTTTTTGGATAAGTCGTTCTTACACTAGGTGAATAGTGGACATTCAATTTCACATTCACATAGGGGTTTTCTTTTTTTTCTTTTTTTGAGACAGAATCTAACTCTTCTGTCCAGGCTGGATTGCGGTTGGTGTGATCTTGGCTCACTGCAACCTATGCCTCCCAGGTTCAAGCAATTCTCCTGCCTCAGCCTCCTGAGTAGCTGGGATTACAGGTGTGGGCCACCACGCCCAGCTAATTTTTGTATTTTTAGTAGAGGTGGGGTTTCTCCATTTTGGCCTGGCTGGTCTTGAACTCCTGACCTCAGGTGATTCGCCAGCCTCAGCCTCCCAAAGTGCTGGGATTACAGGTGTGAGTCACAACGCCTGGCCTGTATTTCAATTTCTATTCTTTTAGCATTAACTTTAAATTTTCAACATGCATACTTAGCCAAATATCTGAAGTTATTCAGTATTTCTATAATATTCCTGAATGATTTTAAAAAATTAGGACACTAATTTCAATCATTCCCTCCTATCTTCCATTTATCATTTTTCAGTATTTTAGTTTCAGCCTGTTTTTTAAGTACCACCATCTACATCCCCTCAAAAAATCAATTTTTTTTATTGTGGAGTTCTTTGATCATCAGTTTATTCAAATTTAACCAGGTTTACAATTTATTTGTTTTCCTTGCACCTTATATCTCACTCCTTCCTTCTGAGCTTATTTACATTTTTAGTGAAATATATCATGTGCCATTTGTGTTTGTGCAAACTTGTTTTCACATTATTTCTGTAAAACACACTGGAAATTTCACTTAGCTGAAGTTAGTTTTTATTTTTACTTTTTTGGATAAGTCGTTCTTACACTAGGTGAATAGTGGACATTCAATTTCACATTCACATAGGGGTTTTCTTTTTTTTCTTTTTTTGAGACAGAATCTAACTCTTCTGTCCAGGCTGGATTGCGGTTGGTGTGATCTTGGCTCACTGCAACCTATGCCTCCCAGGTTCAAGCAATTCTCATGCCTCAGCCTCCTGAGTAGCTGGGATTACAGGTGTGCACCACCATACCCGACTAATTTTTGTATTTTTAGTAGAGATGGGGTTTGCCATGTTGGCCAGGTTGGTCTCGAACTCCTGGCCTCAAGTAATCTATCAACCTCAAGCAATCCACCCTCCTCAGCCTCCCAAAGTGCTAGGATTGCAAGCGTGCACCACCACATCCAGTCAGGGGGTTTATTTTCTAATAGGGATTTTTTTTTTTTTTTTTCCATTTAGGCAAAAAAAAACACTCTTGTGATTTATCTGGGCTAGTTGTTACAGTTCTAGTATCCATTCTGTTATGGAGAGGGAAGACTTCCTGGATCTTAAGCTTTGTAGAAGTCTTGGTTCCAGCAGACTCCACTTTGCCTCCATCTCTTGCCTTTATACGGAGGTTAAAACCCCAACCTCTGACCATTAGGATTCATATCTGGATCAGATATAGAGCTCCAGATGGTGATGTCATTCCCCTGAAAACTTAAACTTGAGGCTTTCAGTCTCTCCTTATTTCTAGTTGCTTTAAAATATTTTCTCCAATCGAGACCATCCTGGCTAACACAGTGAAACCCCGTCTCTACTAAAAAATACAAAAAACTAGCCGGGCGAGGTGGCGGGCGCCTGTAGTCCCAGCTACTCAGGAGGCTGAGGTAGGAGAATGGCGTGAACCCGGGAGGCGGAGCTTGCAGTGAGCTGAGATCCGGCCACAGCACTCCAGCCTGGGCCACAAAGCGAGACTCCGTCTCAAAAAAAAAAAAAATTTTCTCCAGTATATTAAAGTTTTTGTAGCAGATGGGTAACCTTGTTAGCTCAATTTACTATTTTCTAATCCCAGAAATCCTCTCTAGGTCTTTTTTCCAGATATGATACTTGTATTATTTTAAGTTTTTAAACAAAAATAAAATAAATACATAATTTTTAATAAAACAGAAAAATTCAATTCAAACTAATTAAATCTACAAAGGAAGCTTGCTTCAAGTAACTCAAAAGTCCAGAAATAATGTGAACCGATATAGTTCAATCGCGCCTCACTCTGTTTCTCTGTAATTTTCCCATCATATGCTGGCTTTGTCCTCCAGCTAACTCTTCTCATGGAGGCAAGATCATTTGCAGCAGTAATATAAAGCCATATGCATTCTTGTTCCCTATTGGAGACAGAGAAGTTCCACAATCATTAATCAAAAGTGTTGAGCTACTTAATATTTGTACCACCTCAGAACCAATCCCTGCGGTTGGAGAAACACAAACCATAGTTGGCTAAAGCCTGGGTCACCTGAACCAATCGTTGAGGCAAATGACATAAAACCTCTATTATCCCAAATGGCTTAGGTCTCACTTCTGGGGCTCACCTAAACCATATAGCAGCCACACAAGAGAGGAAGTATCCAATGAATGTTAGACAACCATAATATCTACTTTACTCTAAGTTACATATC
This sequence comes from Colobus angolensis palliatus, assembly GCF_000951035.1. Classification (NCBI taxonomy): domain Eukaryota; kingdom Metazoa; phylum Chordata; class Mammalia; order Primates; family Cercopithecidae; genus Colobus; species Colobus angolensis. The sequence goes on along the minus strand of NW_012115322.1, from coordinate 1,827,989 downwards.
CCCCCAACCTTTACCTATGCAGGTTGCTGTTTGAACCCAAGGATAGAACTTTACATTAATTTCTGTTAAATTTCAAGTTAGCTTTGCACAATTCTACAACAGAGTTGAGGATTATCATTTGCTTTGTTTTTGTATATCAGTTCCTATTCCTCATTTTCTACTTTATATAAATAATTAAATTTCATCCAGTTTTTTTATTACTATGTCAAGCACAAAAGACCCAATCAAACACTTACCAAATTTGCAGTTATATTTGAAATCACCTAGATATAAAAAGCAAGCTTATGTAATAGTGTTCATCAAATGTGTTTAAGGAGAACCTGGAGAGCACATCCAAAATACAAACTATCACTCTTGAAAAACAGCAGAAAATGAAGCATAAAATACTAAGTTGATTAATAGCTTCAAAAAATACCTCATATATATTAGGATTCTTTGAACAGAGAAAATAAACTATGGTTTCAAACATGAGGCACAAATTAAAAATCACAAAGTTAAGCAGTAGAAATAACATATGCATTGGATGGCAATAGGGCTGCTTGTCATGTGGGCAGCCCTATGTATTGTGCTGCAAGAGGAGTAACAGCAGAGATGCATTTATTTATTTCATGGTGATTAAAGATGTTCCCTAGCCGCAATGAGTTTACCAGCTAGTAAGAAAAATTTGAGAAGAGCATTTTGCACTGCTGCACTTTTTCTAAAACGTAGTTTTTTATTACTCTAATCTTCCATAATCTATAGTGATGCAGATGGCTAATATTTTGTTCACAGAGTATAAATCAGACATCAGTAGTTACCCCTAAGAGACAAATGTTTTATTTTGCTATGTGAAGTGTTTCATAAATTTTACTGAAAGTGATACCCCAATGTAAATTGCTTTGGTTGAAATTAATTATCATTTAATATCTATCAAAATTAATACAAATGTAGAAGCTACATGCTGGCATTTTATTATAGTCAATATTTATATTCTTTGAAGACAGCTATTTCTGGCCAAAATAATATGTAAAATAGTCCATAATTTGAGACATCAACATTGAGAAAATGAATTGATTGAAATGAATTGAAAATTGAAATAGCTTTATAGAATATAAAGATGTCTGTGCATGTGAGGTGTATGTGTGTGTGTGTCCAGGAATCAATTTCTATGTCAGTAACTATTTTATCTACACAGGCCAACTCCTCTTACGTGTTCATGATATTGGGTCAATAATGGCTTCTCACCTTGTGAAATTTGGGCAATAGAATCCCTTTCAGGCAAAATTCCACTAGTGAGTTTGCCTTAGAGGAAATCACTAAGTTCCTTCCTACATATCTTCTTTTCCATAGCAACAGGAATAAGAGACAAAATAGGCCTACTTAATGTGCAAAATATGTGCCATGCTTCTAAGTGCCACTAGTCCAAAAAGGAAGCCATTTTTGTTTCAGTACTATTAAGTCTTTTAACATTTTCTTGCCGTACTCTATACGGCAGGTTATATTCTTCATATGTGAGGGTTTTGTCAATTATCCAGGGTGAATATAAACATAACTCAATTGTTTAGCATAAAGATAAAGAGCAAATACAAATACCTCTGACAGCCTAGCTCTGCCACTGGCCAGTTGCTTAATTTTATGAGCTTCAGTATATTCATTTAAGTGTGTTAGATATATACATAAAATGAAAGTAATAATAATACCTTTCTGCCAGATTCAGTATTGCAAACTGACCTAAGCCAAACTGTCTATTTAGCAATTATTGGGGGTTTTTTGGTAAATGTCAAAAGCCTCCCTGATAGATTCACAATCAGAAGTAGGTAGAGGCATCTTCCACTACTCCACAATTTCCTTCCTGGTTGCATATTATAATGAAAACAAGTGTTAGACAAAATGATACCAAAATGCACCAATAATTACTAGCAAGCAAACAGACAAAAAAAAAAGCCACATAGTTTATTCTTGTAAGTTTGAGAAAGGCCTTGTCTCTGTGTCCAAGTCCTCCAAAAATCACCTTGCATTAAAGGCTCTTCATACACAGGGCCTCTGTATAAGTACCTGGTCATCCTAAAGACTGGCCAGAGAGGCCCCTGTGGAAGATACCAATGAATATGCTCTTTCACTCATCCACTCACTTACATAGATCATGGAAGAGACTTTAACACGAGACCAAAAGTTTAAGTCCAAAATTACAAAATGAGAGGATTTACTTTGTCATTCACATACACTTTGCCATAGTCTACAAAGAGTCAAAATTTTAGTTTCACAAAACTACAAGAATGGAACAGATTTTCATAGCTGAGCCCAGAACTACAAAAAGATACCATATTGTACATAAAATTCTAACTTCTGTTGAAATGGTGAGCATGTTTGCAAATATCTTGATGTATGATGTGTCAGATAATATGACTTGTTTTTCAGATCACCATAAATACTGAGCATAGAAAAATATACACAAAAAAACATATATAGCATTAGGAAAAACTGGGAGGGTTGCTTTTGGTTATAACTTCTAGACTGGCAGTCTTACTTGTCACATTCAATTTGTACTCAGACTTTAATGGCTTAAGCAGCATTCCAAATCTCTCCTCCCATTTGGCCCCAACCCCAATAAGAAAGAGACCCACATCTAAATTTCTAAAAGATAAGAATATTCAGCACCCTCTAGAAAACACTGGAACTTACTGGAAAAAGTCAGTTGTTTGAATGGCAAGGTAGCTGAGTGTTCTAAAATTCAAGAAACAATTGACTCACTGCCCCTCATACTGTGATGAAATATGTAGTACCTGTCAGGCCTTGGGCCAAAATGAAAACTGTCCAGAAGAATGTCTATTGTTACTGAGCTATGCTGTAACATCTCAAGAGAAATCATTGAACACAGAATTGAACATCTTTATACCCCTTTACTTAACCCAAACCTACTCCTTGAATTATCCTCAAGTGTAATGAAATGATTAAATGAGATGTTACATGTAAAATAGCACAATGCTTGGTAGAGAAAAAGCGTTCAATAAATAATAGCAATGTTGAATCTGATGCTGACAATGATGATGAGTATTGCCATTGAAACAGAAGATCATGACTGGGCCTTGAATAAACTAGGCTTCCCAAAAATCCTACCCGCAGAAGGAGGGAAATGAACTAAGCCTAGCAGGAAACTTCCATGATGGCTATTCGTCCCCGGAACCCAACTGAGCTCAGGAGAGGCAACAGAGTCCTCCATAAACCACAAGGACATAAGACCAAACCGAGCACTAGACCACAAAGGGAAGTCACTTGGGAGAATGGATGCACTGGGTGCCAGTTTGCTCTTATCACAATGTTGAGAAAGTTTGGTTATAAAGACTATAAATCGTAGATCTTAAAATGCAAATGAAGAAGAATAGCTTTACAGTGGATTACAGAATGGATACATAAAGAATCCCCTTTTATTTCTTCAGTACATGGCAAGTCTGGGCTTTGTTTTCCCATATTCTAAGTGAAAGTCTCTGAAAACCATGGATCTACCAAAAGAGCTCCCAATGAGGCAGTGAGCAAATATTTTATTTGGCATTACCATAAGCTTAAAACCATGCTAAGGGTGATTCAATATGCAAAAGAAATATGACTTTTTTCTGCTTTCAAAGAGTTTATGAACAAAATGAGGAGGCAAGGAAAACACAAGTGAAGTAATAGTAAAAAAACCAATATTGTATATATAAACATATATATAATAAGTTTTGTACAAAAACCACAAATGCCTTAGAAGATCATGAAGAAAGAAATCAAAGAGGACAGAGTTACCACGAGAAGTCTCAGTTAAGAGGCAAGATTTCAGCATGAACCTTAAATAACGAGTAGGATTTTTATGGATCAAAGAAAAGACATTCCCAGTGAGAGAACTGACACAAACAAGGGCACAGAAGTTTGACTAAATATACAAAGACTAGCCTATCACAACAGAGGTTAAATGTAAGGAAGAAGTGAGGGTTGAAATTAGAAAGAAGGGACTCCAAATATAAAAGGCCTTAAAAACACTAAAATAAATATGAATTTGTGTGGAAGAAGTAGGAAGCCACTGAAGATGTCTAGCAGGAGCCAATTTAGTTGTGAAGCACAATATTAATGGGTATATGGTAAACTGAAAAATAGCCTGCCAAAGAAATCTACATCCTAATCTCCAGAGCCTGTGAATATGTTATACCTTACACAGCAAGAAAGACTACATATGTGATTATGTTAAGGATTTTGAGATGTGGAGATTATTCTGGATTATCCGGTGGGGCCTATGTAATCACAGCAGTCCTTATAAGAGGGAAGAAAGAGGGTCAGAGTGATATGGAGCCATGCCCCCAGAAAGGCTGGCAGCCTCTAAGCTAGGAATGGTGAAGTATGATTTCTCCTCTAAAGTCTCTGGAAGAAGCAGCCCTGTCAATACCTTGATTTTAGCCTGTAAGACACATTTTAGACTTCCGCCCTCAGAACTATAATACATCTGTGTTATCTTAAAGCCACTACATTGGTGGTAATTTATCAAAGAAATAGGACATTAATACAGGACAGATGTGGTGAAAGTCTGAACTCAAGAAGGTTAATCACCAAATGAACCTAACAGACATCCACAGAACTCTACACCCAGAAACAACAGAATTTACATTCTTCTCATCTGCATATGGCACAGGCTCTAAAATTGACTACACAATCAGCCATAACACAATACTCAGCAAATTTTTAAAAACCAAAATCATACCAACCACATTCTCAGACCACAGTGCAATAAAAATAGAAATCAATACGAAGAAGATTACTCAAAGCCATACAATTATATGGAAATTACACAACCTGCTTCTGAATGGCCTCTGGGTAAATGATGAAATTAAGGCATAAACCAACAAATCATTTGAAAGTAATGAGAACAAAGATATAATATACCAGAATCTCTGGGACATAGCTAAAGCAGTATTAAGACGAAAAATTATAGCACTAAACACCCACATCAAAAAGTTAGAAAGATCTCAATTTAACAAACTAACATCACACCTTGAGGAACTAGAAAAACAAGAGCAAATCAAGCCCAAAGCTAGCAGAAGACAATAAATCACCAAAAGCAGAGCTGAATTGAATGAAACTGAGTCATGAAAAACCATACAAAAGAGTAATGAAACAGAAGTTGTTTTTTGAAAGAATAAATAAGATAGATGGCTAGCTAGACTAACAAAGAAAAAGAGAAAGAAAATCCAAATAAACACAATAGGAAATGATAAAGGAGACATTACCACTAACCCCACAGAAATATAAAAAACCATCAGAGACTATTAGAACACCTCTATGCACACAAACTAGAAAACCTAGAAAAAAATGGATAAATTCCTGGAAACACAATCTTCCAAGACTGAACAAGGAAGAAATTCAAACCCGGAATAGATCAATAACGAGTTTAGAAATTGAATAAGTAATAGAAATCCTACCAATCAGAAAGCCCAGGACCAGACAGATTCACAGACAAATTCTATTAGATGTACAAAAAACAGCTAATACCATTTCTACTGAAACTATTCTAAAAAATTGAGGAGGAGGGACTCCTCTCCAACTCATTTGATGAGGCCAGCATCATTTTGATATTGAAACCCGGCAGAGAAAGACAAAAAAAAAAAAAAAGAGAAACTTCAGGCCAATAGCCTTGATAAACATAGATACAAAAATCCTCAACAAAATATTTGCAAACCAAATCCAGCAACACATCAAAAAGCTAATTCACTGTGATTAAGTAGGCTTTATTCCTGGAATACAAGGTTGATTCAACATATGCAAATCAATAAATGTGATTCATCACATAACAGAATTAAAAACAAAAACCACACAATCAATAGATGCAGAAAAGTCTTTTGATAAAATTTAGCATCCCTTCATATTAAAAATCCTCAAAAAACTAGGCATTGAAGGAACATACCTCAAAATAATAAAAGCCATTTATGACAGACCCACAACCAACATCACACTGAATAGGCAAAAGCTGAAAGCATTCCCCTGGAGAACTAGAGCAAGACAAGGATATCCACTTTTACTACTCCTATTCAACATAATACTGGAAGTCCTAGCCAGAGCAATCAGTCAAGAGAAAGAAATAAAAGGCATACAAATAGGAAGTCAGGAAGTCAAATTATCTCTGTTTGCAGACTATCTGATTTTATACCTAGAAAACTCCACACATGGTCTCTGCTCAAAAGCTCCTAGATTTGACAAACAACTTCAGCAAAGTCTCAAGATACAAAATCAATGTATAAAAATCAAGATCATTTCTATACACTAATACTCTGCAAGCTGAATGCCAAATCAAGAATGCAATCTCATTCACAATAGCCACAAAAAATTAAAATAAAATACCTAGGAACACAGCTAACCAGGGAGGTGAAAGAATTCTACAACAACTCTACAAAGCACAGCTCAAATATATCAGATGTAACACAAATGAATGGAAAAATTTTCCATTTTGATGGATAGGAAGAATCAACCTTATTAAAATGGCCACATGGCCCAAAGCAATTTATAGATTCAATGCTATTCCCATCAAACTACCAATAACATTTTTCACAAAATTGGGGGAAAAAAATTTAATTCATATAGAACCAAAAAAAGAGCCTGAATAGCCAAGGCAATCCTAACCAAAAAGAACAAAGCTGAAGATATCACATTATCGTAATTCAAACTATGCTATAAGGCTACAATAACCAAAACAGCATGGTACTGGTACAAAAACAGACACATAGACCAATGGAACAGGATAAAAAGCCCAGAAATAAAGCTGTGCACCTATGACCATCTGATCTTTGACAAAGTCAACAATAAATGGAACTCTCTATTCAATAAATAGCGCTGGGATAACTGGCTAGCCATATGCAGAAGGTTGAAACTGAACTCCTTCCTTACACTATATACAAAAATCAACTCAAGATGGATTAAAGACTTAAGTGTAAAACCTAAAACTATAAAAACCCTTGAAGAAAACCTAGTAAATATAGTTCTAGACATAGGCCCTGGCAAAGATTTTATGACAAACACACCAAAATCAGTTGCAACAAACACAAAAACTGACAAATGAAACCAAATTAAACTAAAGAGTTTCTTCACAGCAAAAGAAACTATCAACAGAGCAAATAGACAACCTACAGACTGGGAGAAAGTATTCATAAACTATGCATCTGACAAAGGTGTAATATCCAGAATTTATAAGAAAAACAAATTAGCAAGCAGGAAATAACCCCATTAAAACATGGGCAAAGGACATGAACAGATACTTTTCAAGAGAAGACATATACACATGTCTTGTGGGCAACAAGCATATGAAGAAGAGATCATCATCACTGATCACTAGTGAAATGCAAATCAAAACCACAATAAGATACCTCTCACACCAGTCAGAATGGCTAGTATTAAAAAGTCAAAAGCTGGGCACAGTGGTCATGCCTGTAATCCCAACACTTTGGGAGGCCAAGGTGGGTGGATAACCTGAGATCAGGAGTTTGAGACCAGCCTGATCAACATGGTGAAACCCTGTCTGTACTAAAAATACAAAAATTAGCCGGGCATGGTGGCACACGCCTGTAATCCCAGCTACTCGGGAGGCTGAGGCAGGAGAATCGCTTGAATCCAGGAGGCAAAAGTTGCAGTGAGCGGGGATCATGCCACTGCACTCCAACCTGGGCAACAGAGCAAGACTGTGTCTAAAAAAAAAAAAGTAAAAAAATAACAGATGCTGGCAAGGCTGTGGAGAAAAGGGTCTGCTTATACACTGCTGGTGGGAATGTAAATTAGTTCAGTCATTATGGAAAGCAGTTTGGCGATTTCTCAAAGAACTTCAAACAGAACTACCATTCAACCCAGCAATCTCATTATTTAGTATACACCAAAAGGAATATAAATCGTTTTACCATAAAGATATACGCATACGTATGTTCATCACAGCACTATTCACAATAGCAAAGACATGGAATCAACCTAAATGCCCATCAGTGTTAGACTGGATCAAGAAAATATAGTATATATACACAAGAAAATACTACACAGCCATTAAAAAAAAAAAAAAAACACGAGATAATGTCCTTTGCGGCAGCATAAATGGAGCTGAAGGCCATTATCTTAAGCTTGCAGAAACAGAAAACCAAACATCCCATGTTCTTACTTATAAGTGGGAGCTAAACATTGATACACATGGACACAAAGAAGGGGACAATAGACACCAGGGCCTGCTTGAGGGTGGAAGTTGAGAGGAGGGTGAGGATCGGAAAACAACCTATCAGGTACTATGTTTATTACCCGGCTCACAAAACACACCAAACCCCCACAACACACAATTTATCTACAGAACAAACCTGTATGTGTATCCTTAAAACTAAAATAAATGTGTTTTTTGTTTTTTGTTTTTTTAAGAAAAGAACGTCAGGCACAGGGGTTTTTATCTAGGCAACGTAGACAGGATCCACTAGCCAATAATTCTTATAATCTTATCCCATAGAACATTCACATAGTTATTTGTGCCTTCTCTCTCAAAGACTACATTAACGATTTATCCCAACAATCCTATTTCTATAAGAAAGCTATTATCTCAAGTTTGCTTGCTACCAGAAAACTGAAAATCCTGTAAGAACCAACTAAAAGTTTATACGTATGTAGAATCCGAAATCTTGTTTACATGAACGTGCTTTGGAAAGTTATAAATCATTTTAGAGAATTCAGCAAATAGTAACACCAAGAAAAACTTGTGCATGCATTTTGTAATCATGGAAGAGTCAAAATTCTACAGGTAGGAAACAGGGTGATAATACTACTCACCTGCAAACACATGCTAGCCTTCATGAAGAAGAAAGGATGACTTCAAGGGCAGAGCCTTCAGCCCAGAGGGCAAAGCTGCAAAACAGAGGATTATTCCCAAGCCTTGAAACCTAATGTTGTTTGCCCTGCTGGATTTCAAAGTCACTTGAAACTGATGACTCCTTTTTTCCTTTCATTTTCTCCCCTTCTGAACTGGAATGTCTGTATCTGTTATCCTATGCCTGTCCCACCACTGTATTTGGAGAACAAATAACTTGCTTCTTGAGTTGAGTTCACAGCTTCCCAGATGGAGATGAATTGTGCCTCAGGATGAATTATACCCAAAGCTTTACCCAGACCTGATGAGATTTGGGACTTTTGAGCTGATGAAATTTAGATGAGATTTTGGACATTGAGTTGATGCTGTAATGGATTGAGACCTCTGGAGATGGGATGAGATGAATGTATTTTACATGTGGATGGAAGTAAAGATTTGGGGGGCAGAGGTGGACTGTGGATGGTAGAATAAAAACCCCCAAAGATGTCCATATCCTAACCCCTAAAACCTGCAGATAATGTTACCTTATATGGCAAAAGTGACATTAAAGAGAGGATTATGTTAAGGATCTTGAGACAAAGAAATTATCTGGATTATCTTGATGGACCCAACATAATCATAGGGGTTAGAGCAGCAATAGGAAATGAATACAGATGCCCACCAAGGACATATGTTAAAAATACCCTAGTCTGAGAGGTTAATGTTAAATAATAGTGCAACATCAATTGATTTCTCAATATGAGTCGCATTTTTTCACAGAACCTACTTTAAGCATTAAAGCTTAATGAAATACTCTGGGTGCATAAGGTTAATTAATCTGGATAGAGAGCCTGTATGTATCTAAGACTGCAGTTTTCCACTCCAAGCCAATTCTTGGTAGCTTACCAGCACCATGCTGCCTCTGGAAGGAGGCTAATTACAAAACTGGACGTCTCTATCCAGGGAGTTAAAATCTAACATCCAAGAACAAAGAGAAATCAGAAGCCAGTTCAGCATGGAATCCCTGTCAAGGGCTTCTCGGAAAACAGAGCAGCAGTGGATCTTTCTCTCCTAGCCAGAACACCAAAGCCATCGAAGCAGGGGAGATGGGTGCCTGAATAAAGTAACTTTGCTTTTTCTTACAATGCTGGAGAGGAACATGGCATTCGTGTGGATATTCTTTTCACTCTGAGCAGAAGGTCCTGGCAAAAAAAATCTAGAAATTGTCCACTATAAATTGTTTGGTTTCATTTCTCCTCTTTCATGAGGTCATGGTGATATTATACTCTCGGAATTCCTCGTTTCATCTGCTTCCTTTCCACTGACAGTTCATAAAGAATGGGCCACACTAGAAATAAAGTCTAAGCAGTTATTTCTTAAAATGGTCTGGGAGTTTGGGCTCCATGTACCTTGCAGTGGATACCAGAGAGAATTTTTTTTAACTGTGATCATTTCAGTGCCCTGGGCTGCACCCAGATTCCTATGTGGTTCTTTGAGATCTGAGCTAATAACTTAGGAAGTCATAGGAGAAAGGTTCATTAACCAGATACAAAAATTGCATAAGGGACTTTTCCTGCCTGTTTGCTATTCTTAATAATAAAAATGGTTGCCCTTTATAGGTTTGTACAAAGGACCAAACTCTATGTGCACTTTCTGTACATATTCTTGTTAAACGCTCTCCCAAAACATTGCATAGTAGATATTACTACCTCTGCTTTATGAATTAAAAACATAAGATTTAGCTCTTTCCGTCTCAGGTCGCCGCTGCGAGAAGAGCCGCCGCCATGTCTGCGCATCTGCAATGGATGGTCGTGCGGAACTGCTCCAGTTTCCTGATCAAGAGGAATAAGCAGACCTACAGTACGGAGCCCAATAACTTGAAGGCCCGCAATTCCTTCCGCTACAACGGGCTGATTCACCACAAGACCGTGGGCGTGGAGCCGGCAGCCGACGGCAAAGGTGTCCTGGTGGTCATTAAGCGGAGATCCGGCCAGCGGAAGCCTGCCACCTCCTACGTGCGGACCACCATCAACAAGAACGCTCGCGCCACGCTCAGCAGCATCAGACACATGATCCGCAAGAACAAGTACCGCCCCGACCTGCGCATGGCGGCCATCCGCAGGGCCAGCGCCGTCCTGCGCAGCCAGAAGCCTGTGACGGTGAAGAGGAAGCGGACCCGCCCCACCAAGAGCTCCTGAGCCCCCTGCCCCCAAAGCAATAAAGAGTCCGCTGGCTTTCTCAAAAAAAAAAAAAAAAAAAAAGCATAAGATTTAGAAACCTTAATTTGTGCCTGATGCCTACTAAAAAGACAGAGGAAGGATTAGAACACTGGTCTCTAAGCCCAGAAACTGCATTCATAACTACTATTTACTACTGCTTCCCTAGTTTATTTCTGTGGTGAGAAGCAAATGTTACGTTTTGAATTAAAATTATTCAATAGCAAAATATTTTATTGTTAACTGAAGAAAATTTTTATTCATGATTTCTGTGAACCTGTGACCTTTCTCTGCATCCAGAGCTCTGAAGGACTTTGGGTATGTTTATGCTATAAGCAATCATAGATTATGAACTAAGTCTCCCCACCAGACCAGACAAAGACACCACAGGCTTCAGGAAGATATATTAGACACTGAAGTATTTCCTTAAGAACGTGGCCTGTGTATATCCCTAGTCTCTGAGGACTGAACCCTGAAGCCCCTAGATTTGTTAAGGGTTTGAAAGCAGAAAATGCCTTTGTTCCCAAATAGAACCTGTGGAAGTGGCAAATGTCCTGAAGAAGTGTTCCAGGACCTTCCATGACAAACATAGTATTGGAGAAATACAGCAGAAATGACTACAAGGGCAGAGCTGAGAAAGTCAGCGTGAAAGCCTCTGAATGTTTCCCCATCCCCAGGAAGGTTTGACAGAGCTAGGGAGAGGCACATCTGGAGAGATTTTGTGGATGGTCATCAGACAATGTGGCTGTCATTTGCAAGGACAAACCTACCTAAGAGAAGGTGAAGGTTGTCTGACTAGATGTCTGACTCAGGAGGTGACAACCAAGGACCAGCCCCTGACTCACCATCACCACCTCTCACTCACTTGCTTTCACTTAGCAATTCTGCTGGCAGATGAGGTGGAAAAATCCAGAATTGACCAAGATGATCTTGAATTAATTTTTGACTCGGTGCAATGTGAGATTACTCTGAATTAATTGATATTTGGTTTCTGACAGCTAGTAAAATAAAAGTTCAAACTAGAAATTAAAATCAGTTATGGGGAAAGGTGATATTTTCTTGCAAAACTGAGTTTGCAACCTAAGAAATATACATTAGCCATAAATGGTGGTAAACTACATCATAAATATATATTGTAAGAATATAAGGTCTCTACTTTTTCATTTTCACTTTTAAAGGTAAATTTAAAACATTCACAAAGGGAGACTAAATAGCATAATGAACTCCAGCTCCGACAATTGTCAGATGTTGTCAATCTTCTTTCTTCTATTATCTTCCCACCCCTCTCCACACATGCACACATACTTTCAATTCCCCTATGTATCTTTAATAGAAAAGGGATTTCAGCATTACCAAGATATCGTAATTTTTTGTTTTTTGTTTTTTTGTTTTTTTTGTGGAGACGGGGTCTTGCCATGTTGCCCAGGCTGGTCTCAGTCTCCTGGGCTCAGGCAGTCCTCCCACCACCGCCTCCCAAAGTGCTAGGATTACAGGCATGAGCCACAATGCCCAGTCCCAAGATACCATTATGACACCTAAAAAGATTAACAGTAATTCTATAATATGGTTTAAGATCATCTTCCTGTTCAAATTTCCATAGTTGTCTCACAGGCATCTTGTTTGTTTGTTTGTTTGTTTGCTTTGAGACAAAGTCTTGCTCTGTCGCCCAGGCTGGAGTACAGTGGCGTGATCTCGGCTCACTGCAACCTCCGCCTCCCGGGTTCAAGCGATTCTCCTGCCTCAGCCTCCTGAGTAGCTGGGACTACAGGCACCCGCCACCACGGCTGGCTAATTTTTTGTATTTTTAGTGGAGACGCCGTTTCACCATATTAGCCAGGATGGTCTCGATTTCCTGACTTCGTGATCCGCCCGCCTCGGCTTCCCAAAGTGCTGGGATTACAGGCGTGGGCCACGGCGCCCGGCCCTCACTAGCATCTTATGGCTGTTTTGTTTGACTCATAATCCAAACACGCTCCACCGATTGTATTTGGAAGTCTCTTAGGTCCCTTTATTGTGTAACACTTCACCCTCTAAAGTCTGTGATTTTTACATTTCTAATGCACGTGGAATCTTGCCTGTGAACTAAGGCTGAGCACGAAATTCACAAGTCTGCAAGCTGATTTGTAAGTACCACGCTAACTGATTGCGCCTCTGGAGCCCCCACAGCTGATTTAAATGTGGGCTACAGCAGTGTTTCAGCACAAGAGCAAAGAATTCCTCAGACAGAGATCTGGCTCCCTCTAGTGCTTTTTCAGATTATAACAGCCTCTGATTCTCAAACCAAATAAGAACTAGAAAAATGATCCCAATGTAAATAATTCCATGATGTATGCCCTTTTAGCTGCATATTTCTTACATCACACCATTCAACAATGAGGAAGGAATTATTTTATTTTCTTTAATAATGAAAGATAACGATTACTGAATATTAAGTACAGAGTCAGAAGCTACATGTTTATTCCACAGTCTATGGGAGAAGATGTCATATTCCATCATTTAAAGTAACACCATCATATAGAAGTGCAAAGACTTACTTAAAACAACAACAGCAACAACATCAAAGTAACATCATCATCTCTGCCAGAAGTCTTGCTGCTGTTTCCAAGGTACTCCTATTGTTTTAATAGCTCCTTTATTTCAAACTGCCACTTTCTCATTTTACTCATCACTGCATTTGGGTTAGAATTGGGAGTAGATGGAGGTTTCTCTAAAAGCAATAAATTCTTACAGCTGTTTCTGATATGGCATCAAATGGATGAAAATAGAACAGAAGAGAGGGCCAGGCACGATGGCTCACACCTGTAATCCCAGCACTTTGGGAGGCTGAGCTGGATGGATAGCTTGAGCCCAGGAGTTCGACATCAGCCTAGCCAACATGGCAAAACCCTGTTCTACTAAAAGTAGAAAAATTAGCCAGGTGTGGTGGTGCGCACCTCTAGTTACAGCTACTCGGGAGGCTAAGGTAGGAGAATCGCTTGAGCCCAGAAGGGCGAGGCTGCACCAAGATGGCACCACTGCAACCAAGACTGCACCACTGCACTCCAGCCTGGATGACAGAGTGAGACCCTGTCTCAAAAAAAAACAAAAAACAAAAAATGTAAAAAAGATGAGCGACAAAATCGTTAAGACCAGGCCTTGGCACCAGGTGGCAAGAAAAGGGAAGCACAGAAAGTGTTACAAATAATTGACATCTACTAAATTAATGTACTGTAAAATAACGATTGTACAAAGTATTATAACTGGCATTAAAAAACAGAAAGCAAGGGCAAGAAAACATACACCTAATCTAGGAAGGCTTATTTACCATGAATAACCTCTTCATCTCTGAGTATATAGAAATACATAGTTTTATAGACACTTTTGTATATTTATGTTTTAAAACTATAGCTACTCTGCCACAAGCCATTTTTAAAAGGGGCATTCCTGAAAGAAGAAATAAAGCTGAATTGAAGTTGAGAGTGAGGCCAGGTGTAAATTAGTTTCATCTAATGAACACATCCTGAGCCTATAGGAATCCTCAGGGTAGCAATAACATAGCTCTTCAAGCCTGGTCTCTTGCACGTGTAAGAAATTTTTTCAGCTGTGTCGAGAGAATGCCAAATTTAGGAGAACATTGCCACCTTTGAATTCTTCACCAAAAGCTAAGGTTCAGCAACAAATCCAATACAGTTCTGATTGATTGTGAATTCAATCTAGCCCAGCTCAAACCCAATTTGACTGTGGACAGTGTTGATTTACTCCTCGCTCTCCAGTGAATCCTGAAGTTTTATTCTAGGAATAACATAAATAGGACCCACAGATAACTGTTTATAGCGTTTACATCATTCTCTACCAGGATGACCTTGGCTACAAGTGGACAGCTCAGATCTCAGAAATGTACCAGTGTCAGATTGTTTTATTTTTGCAATTATGTGTTGGGGAGATGAGAGCAAGACAGTAAATATTCCCACTACAAATCATTCTGAGGCTGGAATGAGAAATTTTCTCCATATCTGGGCCAAAAAAAAAAAGACCACAGGAGCAGAGCTGGAAGAAGACTGCCTGAGACAGGCAAGGGTGATTTGCACCATCGTATCTCTGAATTACCCTTCCACCTTGTGCCATATCACTGTCACCCCTCCCCAGCTAATGGCAGTGACAAAGGGGACAGAGTCCCCTTGTCTAGGGAACACAGGTAAGTACCAGGCCGCAGAAAAACAGCAAGAGGGATAGGGATGATCTTTTAGAAACTAGGAGAGGCTGGGCACAGTGGTTCATCTGTAATCCCAGGACTTTGGGAGGCCGAGGCAGGTGGATCACCTGAGGTCAGAAGTTCAAGACCAGCCTGGCCAACAAGGTGAGATCCCATCTCTACTGAAAACACAAAAAATATTAGCCAGGCATGGTGGCATGCACCTGTAGTCCCAGCTACTAGGGAGGCTGAGACAGGAGGATCACTTGAACCTAGGAAGTGGAGGTTGCAATGAGCCGAGATTGTGCTACTGAACTCTAGCCTGGGTGACAGAGCAAGACTCCATCACAAAAATAAAAAGTCGAAACTAGGAACTAGGAGAGTCTGGTCCTTCCACAAATTCATACAGAAAGGATTTCTGACTCATCCCCTCTGGCATTAGTGGGTCACCTTAGGGAAATGGCTGTATATGTTGTTGATTGTTGACAGTTGTGTCCTATAAAGTTTTCGAGAATAACGAATCCACAAATATTAAACCGTCACTCTCGGGAGAAATACAAGATTAGGTTCCCACAAGCCTCTGGTCACATTTTCATTAATCAATCAATACATAGCCTTGTTTGGTGTGTGTTTCTGTTTCAAGACACCTTATTTAATACATGCTGTTGATTCATTAGCAAGGAACTTACAGCCAACAGCACTGAAACTCATGCCTAGGAGAAACTTATCTAATATATGTATTTTCTCTGTAAAGCACATCCCAGTCTTCTCACACTTAGGAACTCTAGAAAACACTTCAAACACTAAGCTTGGGGCTCATTCTAAACAGCAAAATCACCAACTAAACGCACAAAAATGTAGGGCAGGTGTGGTGGCTCAAGCCTGTAATCCCAGTGCTTTAGAAGGCTGGGGTGGGAGGATGAGGTAGGAGAATCGCTTGAGGCCAGGAGTCTAAGACCAGCCTAGGCAACAAAGTGAGACCCCCGCTCCCATCTCTACAAAAAATAAAAAATAAATTAGCTGGGCATGGTGGCACACCTATAGTCCTAGCAGCTTAAGAGACTGAGGCAGGAGGATCCCTTGAGCCCAGGAATTCAAGCCATTTTTAAAAGGTGCATTCCTGAAAGAAAGCCGAATTGAAGTTGAGAGTGAGGCCAGGTGTAAATTAGTTTCATCTCAGGAACACACCCAAAGTCCCTTATATAGGAATTCTCAGGATAGCAATAACATAGCTTTTCAAGACTGGTCTCTTGCACGTGTAAGAAATTTTTTCAGCTGTGTCAAGAGAATGCCAAATTCACACCTGGCCTCACTCTCAACTTCAATTGAGCTTTATTTCTTCTTTCAAGAATGTACCTTTTAAAAATGGTCTGAACTCAGCCAGGCGCAGTAGCTCACACCTTTAATCCCAACACTTTGGGAGGCCAAGGCAGGTGGATCACCTGAGGGCCTGGCCAACATGGTGAAACCCTGCTGTCTCTACTAAAAATATAAAAATTACCCAGGCATGGTGGTGGGCACCTGTAATCCCAGCTACTCAGGAGGCTGAGGCAGGAGAACTGCTTGAACCCAGGAGGCAGAGGTTGCAGTGAGCCAAGATCGCGCCATTGCACACCAGCCTGAGCAACAAGAGTGAAACTCTGTCTCAAAAAAAGAAAAAAATGACTTGAACTTCTGGGCTCAAGGGATCCTCCTGCCTCAGCCTCTTAAATTGCTAGGACTAAAGGTGTATGCCACCATGCCCAGCTAATTTATTTTTTATTTTTTTTGTAGAGATGGGGGTCTCACTTTGTTGCCCAGGCTGGTCTCAGACTCCTGGCCTCAAGCGATTCTCCTACGTCATCCTCCCACCCCAGCCTTCTAAAGCACTGGGATTACAGGCTTGAGCCACCACACCTGCCTTACATCTTTGTGCATTTAGTTGGTGATTTTGCTGTTTAGAATGAGCCCAAGCTTAGTGTTTGAACCGAATAAACCATGATCACGCCACTGCATTCCAGCCTAGGCAACAGAGCAAGACCCTGTCTCTAAAAATAAAAAATAAATAAAAACATGGAAAATACATCATTAAATAGACCTCAAAAGAGACACTTGTTTACAATAAGAGAGCTGAAACAGGAAGGTCACACCTGGGAACATACAGGTGGTTCAAATTTTTTGCCATTTTGTGCACATGGAGTGGGGCTTACTGACAAATGTTTGCAAGTAAGCAGACGTATAAATACGGAATCCGTGAATAATGAGGGCCAACTCTGTAAGAGGAGAGGGCTCTGTCCCTAAAGATGTACGTTCCCGGGAGCTGGCCTACCTCGCTATGTAATGAACACGGCTCAGTCTAACTGGGCAGACTCTTCTTTTTTCACCTGTGGAAAGTACTGCCATCAGCAATGGCCACAGGACTTGGTCAGCATGATGACAAGGACTGCACTAAAATGACAGACCACTGGAGACAACTTGTTAAACAGGATGGGTTCCCATGGCAAACTGGGCAAGTTAACAGGTTTCTTTCCTTTAGGCCTGACACCCTCTGCTGAGTAAGTATCCCTGGGAGTTAGAGAGAAGCAAAAAAAAAAGAAAAAAGCCATCTTAAAACTGAAAAGAAAAAAAAAAATAAGGATTAGGGTCATTCATTTAAATATTTAAAAAGACGGACCTTATCTTGTGCCCCAGTGTGGTTTGAAATAAAATTTATAGGAGGCCATTGGTTTGAACTGAGCTCTTGCACTAGACCCAACAGACCAAACCAAAATGGAGTCACTCATGCTAAAGTGACTACTTTACTAACGTTTCACACTACTAACCTGAAACTCAGTTGTTTATCTGAACTGAGAAATCAGAAAAAAGAAAACAGCCAAATCCCCAAACAGGCCAGTTTCAGCCAGCAGGATAAAGAAGTGCCCTCTGCTTTCACCCTTACAAGAAAAGTAACTTTGAATCAAGCAGTCCACTTTTCGTTGTCTCTTTCTGCTCTCTTCAGCCCTGTTATGTCTATAAAGCCAACCTTGTCTGCACAGCTCATAAAACACTCATTCTATCTTATAGAACGCAGTGTTGCCCAATTTTAGATGTGCAAATAAAAGCCAATTAAGACCTTCAACTAAATTTGTTGTCATTTTGTCTTACAGTGGTGAAACAGAATGGATCAGTTAAAAGGGTTGAAGCAATTTTCTGACCATGTGGCATGGTTTACAATATATAGCCAACAACAGAAGTCCAACTCTGACCCTGCTTTAAAAAATAAATCAGAGGGGAAATTCGAAAACCGAAAGAATCTATTCTGATCCACACTCCTAGAGGCACTACATAGAGCTATCTCCGTGGTTCCTTTAAGATGCTCCAGACTAGAGAAGAACCTGGCAGTTCCTTAACATAATAAAGCCAGAGCTCTGCCCTCTCAAAAGCTGGAGTCGCGTATTGTCTTCCGCCAGGACACAAACCACTCCCTCTGCCCTAGGGCATGAAAACCATCAGGACGGAATTCTGATATTCCCTCTCAAAACTATGTTGTGAAACAATGAACCCTGCTTCAGTTATACCTCTGTATCTGTGAGATAAGAGATTTGTAATATCAAGCATGGTCTTCCCGTTTTTCTACTACAGAAAAAGGCCTGAAGCAAAAGCAAATCGCCTTCCCTTCTTACTATGAACTGCATCGCTTTCTCTCCCTTGGCTGGCAGGAATTAGAGGAACCTGGCCACCATTAGTTATACAAAGAGTCCAGCCCCAGGTGGAAAACTTCACCTGATTGTCACAAAATCTGATGAGGTAATAGTGTTACAGGAAAGGGGTCCAGATCCAGACCCCAAGAAAGGGTTCTTGGATCTTGTGCAAGAAAGAATTTAGGGTGAGTCCATAAAGTAAAGCAAAAACAAGTTTATTAAGAAAGTAAAGGAATAAAAGAATGGCTACTTCATAGACAGTCCGGGCTGCTGGTTACCCATTTTTATGGTTATTTCTTGATGATATGCCAAACAAGGGGTGAATTATTCATGCCTCCCCTTTTTAGACCATATAGGTAACTTTATGATATTACCATGGCATTTGCAAACTGTCAGGGCGCTGTGGGAGTGTAGCAGTGAGGATCACCAGAGGTCACTCTCGTCACCATCTTGGTTTTGGTGGGTTGTAGCCGGTTTCTTTACTGCAACCTGTTTTATCAGCAAGCACTTTATGACATGTATCTTGAGCCAACCTCCTGTCTCATCCTGTGACTTAGATTACCTTACTCATCTGGGAATGCAGCCCAGTAGGTCTCAGCCTTATTTCACCCAGCTCCTATTCAAGATGGAGTTGTTCTGGTTCACACACTAACAGTAGCTATTATCCCCATTTTATACACGTGCAATGGAAGTCAAAAGTCAGTAAGTAGTGTTGCCAAAATTCAGTCTCAGATCTATCAAGCTACAAAACCCATGCCCTCAGCCACTCTGCTCTGACTGCCATATAGGCGGTATCCTTCTAACACACAGGACTGCCTGTAAGTAAATGATGCTTACTAGCATTGGGGGTATTGACGAAGAGTCAAACTCTGTAAAATATTTGAAGAGATTTATTCTGAGCCTAATATGAGTGACCATGGCCTCTGACACAGCCCTCAGGAGGTCCTGAGAACATGTACCCACCGTGGTCAGGGTACAGCTTAGTTTTACATATTTTAGGAAGGCATGAGACATCAATCAAATACATTTAAGAAATACGTTGGTTTGGTTCAGAAAGGCAGGACAACTCAAAGTGGGGGCTTCCAGGCTACAGGTAAATTTAAACATTTTCTGGTTGACAGTTGGATGACTTTATCTGAAGATCTGAGATCAATAGAAAGGAAATGTTGCAGTTAAGATAAAGGATTGTGGAGACCAAGTTTTATTGTGCAGAGGAAGCTCTCAGATAGCAGACTTCAGAAAGAGCAGGTTGTAAAATGTTTCTTATTGGACTTAAAACGGTGCCTGGCTCTTAGTTGACTATCTCCTAGATCTGGAAAGGAAGAAGGAAAACAAAGGGAGAAGGGGATTCTCTGTAGAAGGTGGATTTTTTCCCACAAAAGACTTTGCAGGGCAATTTCAAGTTACGGCAAGGAAATATATGTTGGGGTAAAACATTTTTATTTTCTTCCTTGTCATGCCAGATTAGAAAGCAAGTCACAATATACAGGGTTAAATAAAACCCATCTGATGAGAGTTTATGGTTTGTAGGACATGACTCCCCAGACCCCTTAGACAAGAATTTGGGCAAGATACAAAATCAGACCTTAGTCCTCAGGAGAAGGGAAAGAAAGTTACTCAAATCTAAAAACAGACATTTAAAAAAACCAAAAAGTGTCAGTGAATACATAATGAAATACTACATTTTTATGGGTATGAACAAGCTGTATCTTTCAGAAAACACATGCTATAAATGGGTAAAAAAGACAATATAAGATTAATATTAAATGTTTAATAAAATGATTTATTAAAATAAATTATTTATTTAATTTAAATATTTAATTAAATATTAAATATTGCAGTGAACTTTCAGAGTGAGTCAATTAACACCAGACCTCCAGTCTAAACGTCCCAGATACCAGGAATCACTTCAGACACATGAACTTGGTAGTGGTGTACAGGGAACTTGGTAGTGGTATACAAGGCCCACGTAGAAGACTCTTGCAAATAATCCAAGAAGGAGCTCATTAAGTAACCCAGGATGCCCAGGTTTTTGGGGGTATGTGCTATGAAAAAGTATCCACCTGTAATTGTTGCACCTTGAGTTCTTGTTGTTTCAAAAAGTTCCAGGAAGATGGGAGGCCAAGGTGGGTGGATCACTTGAGGTCAAGAGTTTGAGACCTGCCTGGCCAACATGGTGAAAGCCCCCTCTCTACTAAAAGTACAAAAATTAGCCGGGCATGGTGGTGCACGCCTGTAATTCTAGCTACTAGGGAGACTGAAGCAGGAGAATCGCTTGAACCCGGAAGGAAGAGGTTGCCGTGAGCCAAGATTGCGCCACTGCACTCCAGCCCGGGTGACAGCGCGAGACTCTGTCTCAAAAAAAAAAAAAAAAATTTATCAGCCCGATGCCGGGTGTGGTTGCAGGTGCCTGTAATCCCAGCTACTTGGGAGGCTGAGGCAGGAGAACTGCTTGAACCCAGGAGGTGAAGTTGCAGTGAGCTGGGACCGCACCATTGCACTCTAGCCTGGGCAATAAGAGCAAAACTCTCTCAAAAAATAAAAATAAAAAATAAAAATTTTAACAACCAATTATTTTATCTTAGGATAAAAATTTACCATATAAGTTTTTTTAATATATCAATTGTATTTTCCTAAATTTATATTTTGATTAATAGACCTAAATACTTTTAGTCCTTTTATAAAACCTAAGAAGCCAAGAACAGGCCGGGCGCGGTGGCTCAAGCCTGTAATCCCAGCACTTTGGGAGGCCGAGACGGGCGGATCACGAGGTCAGGAGATCGAGACCATCCTGGCTAACACGGTGAAATCCCGTCTCTACTAAAAAATACAAAAAACTAGCCGGGCGAGGTGGCGGGCGCCTGTAGTCCCAGCTACTCGGGAGGCTGAGGCAGGAGAATGGTGTGAACCCGGGAGGCGGAGCTTGCAGTGAGCTGAGATCTGGCCACTGCACTCCAGCCTGGGCGACAGAGCGAGACTCCGTCTCAGGAAAAAAAAAAAAAAAAAGAAGCCAAGAACAAACGTCTATGTATTTAGCAATTTGTTTTTTATTTTTAAATTGGGATATGATCCAGACATTTAATGAGTATCATTTAACATAATTTTAACATTTTAAAATTACATGAAAAGCTCATTTATAAATGTTTATTTCATTTATAAATATTTATTTCTCAATTATTATTCCTAGATTTATGAAAATTGAGATAGAACTAGTCATTTTTTTATTAATCAGTTTTATAGACTGTTACCATCAAGGGTTTATTTTGATATTAAGGTTTAAGTAAGAACCTTAAAAACAGCCACCCTGTTGATAACTCAGAAAAGTTTTAGCTATTTTTATTAAATCAACAATATTAATCATATTTATTTTAAAACTATATAAACAAAGATCATTTTGTTTTAGGCTTTATGACTTTAAAACATCTAGCAGAGGCAAATATAAAACTGTCTGACCAGTAAACCCAGATAAAAATGTATGCTGACAATTTTGAAGACATTTCTAATTTTATTTTATCCACAATTTTAAAACCAATTAATTTATCAAAGATTTACTTAAGTCACATCAACTAAAAAAAACTGGGAGTTAATTACTATACATTTTATATGAGTGCTAATTTATTTAAACCAATCAGAATAAAATTTCTTAAGGGATTTCTGGCTGACTACACCAGATTTTATGTAGATACAACATATAACATATGTACATACACATAAACATATTTAAACACATATACATACATATAAAGATATCAGAACTTTTATTTTAGAATTTTAGTCGTGATATAGTAAAACACATAAAAATTCACCAGTTTATAAAAATGATTAGATGCAAATTATTTTTCTGACAAAATGGGCTAAGGATAAGCTTTAAGCTTTTTTAATAGGCAATCTTATAGAGGCTGTGAATCAAATTTGGGATAAAGCAGTTTGAGTCACTCACCAATGCACTGAATTGAACAAAGAATCGTTAACTGTGAAAGTGTGCTGAATTATGTGAGTAGGACCAAAAGACAAGAGTGATTTTTAACAAGGTTTATACAGTATTTTCTTGGACTCAATCCTTTGTTGTTGAAGATAAGAATGTTGCCATTCTTTTTTGTATAGGGAGGAAGGTTTTACATGGGAATTTCATCTTTGCTTTAAAAAAAAACAGTAGGAAGGTCAAAATGACTTTCTTTTATATCTGCTGGTTTTCAAGTGTTTTTGTTTTTTAAGTAGTATGTTAGAATAGCTGTTTAGAGAAGGATAAAGTGGGGATATTGTAAGAAGGGGAGGTGAAAGGTCAGGAAAAGAAAAAGTTCCAGCTTTGAGACAGTATTTTTTAACAAGGCAATTACTTGCATCCTGAACGTATTTTGTTTTAATTTTTTTTAGCCTCAAGATATCAATGAAATATGCATATCTTATTTGGAGTATATGATTTTATAGCCTCCATCTTTTAGTTCAGTTTTAAGAACAACAGACTAAATGATCCCTGTAATGTTTGAATATGTTTCTAGCTGGAGTTCTAGAAAATATTCTGGCATGACATTGAACTTTGAGAGCTCATTTCGTGGGTGCTCTGATTTAATGCCAACTATGCAAAAACCAAGTAAATGCAAGCACTGAATACACAAAGGCCAATTAAATAAAAGCCCAGACAGAAAATAAAATACATGCTTACCAGTAAGAATGATAAGCCTTCTCCAAAGAAAGGGAAAAATTCCCTCATCCAAGCCTCAAGGTCCAAACCTCACAGCTGAGGTCAACTGGGGGAAAATAATTCTACCCAACAAATCTACCAAACAAGAGGGGGAATGACCTCTCCCTAATCATATCCTAAATAAAACAGAACTCAAACCATATTTGAGAGTTCTGTCCAAGAGATACTCACTGGGAGGAGAAAGCATGACCTGTGAAAGTGGTGGGGGTGTGGGGGTTCAAAGGGCCCCAACACAGGTACCTCATGCCATAGCTCCAAAGGCCAGTGATTCTCCCCGAGGTGAGTCAGCTTTGTATCCCACTTCTGACACCATGTATGTCAAAGTCAAAATGAAAATGTAGACACAAAACTCTAAATTTAGTGTTTTATTTGAGAAGAATTTCAATTCTAGGTCATCTTTAGTATGTTCAACAAACAAAGAGAAGGTTGAGGGTTTTATTTTAAATGAAGAATGTTACTTGTGGTCTTAAGAGAAAGCTCATTGGTATTAGTAAAGCTCTGGGGAGCTGGCAAGCTCCAACTGGTGGGCAATGGCCATAGGCAAAATTAGTCCTAGAGTTAAAACAGCAAGTTATCTCAACAGCTATAGACAAAACTGGTCTCAGGTTACAGCAAGTAGTTTCAGTAGCCAGGCTCACAGAGAATTATATTCTTTGAGAAATATTATGTGTGCCAAGTACTTTTTCCCCCAGCTTCTTGACTCTGTTTTAGTTGGGTGTGACAAGAATGACTCAATTTATATGAGAATCACAATTATAAGAGAACAATTATAAGAGAATCACCAATTTATGTAAGCACTTAGGCTAAAAAAGTAGTAGTTAAAACATCCTATGTGGCCAGCAGCCTTGAAACAATAATGATTACCTGCATCAGATATGCTTTCCATCTAAGTAGTTTCCCCAGTGATTTTTGCCAGTATTCTAATTCTACATGGAGTAAACACAAACTGTGAATGTTAAGAAATTGCCCATGGCATAAAAATCACCTTTCAAACTTCTCATATGTTAAGGTTACTTCTTTTTTTTTTTTTTTTTTTTTGAGACGGAGTCTTGCTCTGTCGCCCGGGCTGGAGTGCAGTGGCCGGATCTCAGCTCACTGCAAGCTCCGCCTCCCGGGTTTACGCCATTCTCCTGCCTCAGCCTCTAATAATTTGGAGTTACAGAGAAAGTAAGATTCCTTGAAAGTTTGGTGAGTTTGCCGGGCACGGTGGCTCACGCCTGTAATCCCAGCACTTTGGGAGGCCAAGGAGAGCAGATCATGAGGTCAGGAGATCAAGACCATCCTGGCTAACACGGTGAAACCCCGTTTCTACTAAAAAAATACAAAAAGATTAGCCGGGCATGGTGGCGGGTGCCTGTAGTCCCAGCTACTCCAGAGGCTGAGGCAGGAGAATGGTGTGAACCCAGGAGGCGGAGGTTGCTGTGAGCCGAGATCACACCACTGCACTCCAGCCTGGGTGACAGAGCAAGACTCCGTCTCAAAAACAAACAACAAACAAAAAAAAAGTTTGGTGAGCTTTTTTTCAAAGTTTTATTCCTTAGATATTATCTGTATAATCAGATAGACTGGGCTAAGCCACAGCCTCATTCCTTGTCAACTGGATAATTGCAGAAGTGTTTTAACTTCTCCAAATCCTAGTTTCTTCCACTATAACATGAGGATAGTCAACACTGACAATGAAGGATGAGCATAAGGATTAATGAGATAGGGCGTGTAAAGCTAGCCTCATTCATGGCAATGGTCACTGCTCAGCAAGGGAAAGCAGCCCTTATGACTATATTGCTGAGATTTTATTAACTAATCTTTTGCCCTATTAATTTCATGACCCCTTTTTTAAACAGGTAAGTGTCAGAAGAAGATCCTATAATGTCAATGTGTGTCCTATAAAAGTTAATCAGGACTTCAGGGTATCTCGAACTTAATTGTTCACATGCCCATTTGATCATTCTTTTCTCTTTCTTTTCCTTTCCTTCCAAAATAAATGTCTCTTTTCTAAGCTTTAAGTAAAGAGCATGTGACCATTCCTCAATGAGCTCTTTTACATGTTTTGCATTGTTTGGCTGAGAACCAACTTGAATGCTTTTTAGACAAATTGTGGTGATTTCACCATCCACTTTCTCCTGACTCAGAATGTGGAATTTTTTCAGTGTGCTTTCGTAAGATCTACACTTGTGTTGCAGATAAAGAAAAACATCTGTGTCAAGCACAAGCATTTCTCCACTTCTAGCAGTCTCGGGTACTAAGGTCCTGACTGATGCCAAAGAGTTATTACTTCTCTGTAGATTCCTTTGGGGATTTTGTCTATTCCACTTTCTTCCCTCACTGGTAAAATTTCTGTCTTTTTCTAAGAGAGAACATGCTCTTACTAGCAAAGATTCTTTGAGCCTCTTGACAGCCAGAAATGATCCTTCCACGGAGATTCTTCCATTGGGTTTCAAAGGACTGAAGTTTAAACTCGGGATTTTTTTTTTCAGGTCCTTTACCAGAGTTTCTAGAGTAACTTCTTTCCCAAAAACAGAAAGATCAAGGATGGCATTTACAGAGCTGAAGATCTAAAATTAAAAAGAGAGAAATGAAAACAGTACTGCCTAGTGGGAGAGACTACATAAACATGTTCTTTTCTGCCACTTTCTTGTCTCTGCAGAAATTGCATTAAACCAGGCCCCAGCTGCCTGCCCCCAGACTTCCTGACTTCTTGTACCAGGGCAGCCCATCAAAGTGATCCCATTTTTTTCAATTTGGGATTCACACTCCCTCACCACATACCCCAAAACAGAGGTGCTCAAATAATTTTTAGAGGCAGAATTCTTTTTTGAAACAGTTTTATGCAGAACCATACATATAAACTGCTCTGGTTCTGCTTGGATAGGGGTCCCCCAAGAGTCATTCCCACCCCCAGTCTAAAGTTCATCAGATGGCTGCATACAACTCTTGAGTGTCTTACAGAATCAAGTTAGTAAACCATTGCTTTGTATTTTAACTTTTTCTTCTTTTTCTTATTTCCTGTCTCTTCAAAGCTTCTTTTTAATGTTCATTCTAATTGTGTTTTCCCAAAATAAGCCTTTAGGTTGGTACCTGGCATCATCCATGACAGTATAAGAGCTTACCATCACTTTAAAAGCATTAAGTGAGGCTGGGCGTGGTGGCTCACCCCTGTAATCCCAGCACTTTGTGGGGCTGAGGTGGGAGGATTGTTTGAGTCCAGGAGTTTGAGACCAGCCTGGGCAACATAGGGACACCCTGTCTCTAAAAAAACTACAAAAATTAGCCAGGCCTGGTGGTGCACACCTATAGTCCCAGCTACTTGGGAGGTTGAGGCAGGAGAATCACCTGAGCCCAAGAGGCAGAGGTTAGAGTGAGCTAAGAGTATGCCACTGCCTAGGTGACAGAGCAAGACCTTGTCTCAAAAAATACACATTTTGTAAAATAAAACATTAAGTGACACACATAGAAAGATAAAAACAGATGAGGCGATAACCAAAATTTCAAGGGCCAGGGTTGGCCTTTAACACTGACTCAGGGAGTTTGCATTTTCTTTCCTAGAAGTCATGGAGTGAGAGCACTTTGTGTCTCCTGCCATAAGAAAAACTTCAAAGAAGAAATGGCATACAGGACTATCAGTACACCTTCAGCATCACACCTTACCTTGTCACTAAAATGAGAGACTGTGAGTTCAGCATGTCTAGCCTTCCTTGCTAGCCGGTGTTTCTTTTGTCTGATGACATTCTCTGCAACTGAGTGGAAACACTGGCATCAAAAGTGTTTATGGCACGATACACTAATAATTTTTTAATAAAATAGGCATATTCAATTATACAAGAATGTCTAAGATTTTTTTCCACATTTTTCCTCTAAATTCAACATTCAAATCACTTTTTTGTTGCACTTTAACTCATTAAAGTTCATTGTATGTGTAAATATGATCCAAATCACGTTATAAAACACACAAGGCATTATATGCATGAATAAAAAAAAAAAAGGTATATCCCCATCTCTGTTAATTCTAGTCACAAGAAGACTTTACATTCTTGATTCAAGTTATCATACTATTCTGGTTTTCCTCCCAATTCACTGGCTGACCAGCTGAGTCTCCTTCCTAATCCTCCTCTCTTCCCATTCTCTAGACGTTGGCAAGACCTGGACCTCAGGCCTCATGCTTCTTTGCTAACCTGTACCCATCCCCTGGGTGATCTCAACAATCTCCATGGCTTTAGACACCATCTCTACATGAATTGTTTTCAAAATTCTACCTTCAGCCTCGATCCTTCTCCCTTCTGCCTGTAGAACTCTCTACCTCATTATCCTAATAGGCGTCTCATTGACCCAAACTGAACTCTTGATAACTATCTCCCTTCCAAATGTATTCTATCCCCAGTGTTCTCTACCACAGAAAATGACATTTAATCCATCAACATGTCCCAAATACCCACCAGTTCTTATCACCTGCCCTGCTACTGCCCTATCAAAACCAACGATGAGTAGTAATTTCTGTTCTTCAAACAGCTGCTAGGTTGCTCATTTAAGAAAAAGCAGTCCAATCTTGTCAATCCCCTGCTTGAAACCTTCCCTGTCACCCAGAATAAAATCCCAGACACCTTGCCATGATCCAGCAGTTGCTGAGCATAAACTGGCCCCGGCCCCCCATCAAACCACATCTCCTATCACTCTCCCCCAGCTCATTCCACTCCAGCCACACAAGCCTCCTTGCTGTTCTTCCACACACCCAGCATGCTCCCCACTCGTAGAATTACCAGTCCTTCCCTTGGCCTAGAATGTTCTCCCCGCTTATCTGCATGAATCATTCCCTTACTTGGCTTCTGCTCAAATGTCATCTAAACAGAGCATTTCCCTTCCTATTCATCTAAAACAGCACTTTCCATCATATTCTATCCCTTTATTCTTCTTTATATCTTGTCATAGCACTTATTATTTATGAATATATAATCATAAATAAAAATATTTAAATAAACAAATATCTAAGTTGTATATAAATAAAGCACCCAACATATTATAGATTCATTTGTTTAAAATCTGTCCAGATGTACATTTCAAGAAAAAAAAAGACTTTGCCTATTTCACTCATTGCTGTATCCTCAAGACCTAGCATGTTGCCTGGTAAATAATAGGTACTCATAAAATATTTATGAATGACCAAGGCCAATCTCTCCCTCTCAATCTCTCTCTGAGTTGCCAATTAATATTAACTTTCAAAAACACTACCATCTCCTTAGAGAAATACTGAGCCCCTGAGCCCCCTCCTGCCATCCCTTACCTGAACATCCCCATTGAGAAGAAATGACTTAATTAATGGTGACAGCTAAAGGTACTGAAAATCCATAGTGCCTTGGATCTTTCTCTGGACTCTGTCTCCCCTCAAGCAAAGCAAGGTCTCTTCCTTTGCTCCTACCCCCATGTGGTATGTTCATCTCCAAGAGCCTGGCATGGAGACTTGTTTTTCTCTGGCAATGTATTTTCTGCCAGCCACTAAGTTGTAAAGAAGGTTGCCCATTCCATGAGGCTGAAGGGGTGTTGTGTGCTCTGCCAACCCAGTTTCCTCACCATCTAAGTCAGGGATTAGGTGCAGGGAGCAGAATGACTCAATCTGATCTCAGAGTCAAGCCACACTTCTCAATTCAACTTTGCCAGTAATAAGGCAGATACTATATTAGAATATCTATTTATTCTAAAATATATAGTTGAGGCCACCTGAAAATTCCCAAAGTAGTCATCTTGTTTATGAGATTATATATCATCTTTATGAGGCTTTTCTCCATTTTTGTCTGTATTCTACAGGTTTTCTACAATAAAATGTAACACTTTCACCCCAAGATATAGACAGATTCAAAATACAGAAAAAAGTTTTCAAGAATTTGCCAGTCACTAGCAACTTTATCATGAGTCATTTTCATATCTTTTCTTCCTCAAGCAGTATCATGCCAATAAACAATAAAATATTTTTTTAAAAAGTTACTTTAGCCAGGCGTGGTGGCTCACGCCTGTAATGCCAGTACTTTGGGAGGCCAAGGCAGGCAGCTCACTTGAGGTCAGGAGTTTGAGACCAACCTGGCCAACATGGTGAAACTCCGTCTCTACTAAAAATACAAAAATTGGCTGGGTGTGATGGTGGGCGCCTCCTGTAATCCCAGCTATTCAGGAGGCTGAGGCAGGAGAATCACTTGAACCTGGGAGGTGGAGGTTGCAGTGAGCTGAGATCACACCACTGCACTCTAACCTGGGCAACAGAGTGAGACTGTCTCAAAACAAAAAAAAAGAGAAAAAAAGCTACTTTAAAATTTACCAGTTCCATGGATCATTTTAATAAAATGTAATTTTTAAATTTCATTGAAGAAGTATTTCTAAAATTACAAAAATTTGATTTAGAAATACCTTTTTTTTCTTTGAATATTACATATGCAACTCCCTTGGTTCTTGTCGGATATATCACATCTTCAACATCTCCGCCCTCATTCTTAATGTCTTGGAAGTGGCTCTTTACTAATAGGGCCAATAACTGATCACTAAAAAGGCCAACTGGAAGACCAGCAACTACAACCGTTCTTTCAGGAGCTTTGGGTTCCTTGACATTCAAAACTGACGCCTGTAAGAGAAACAGTAGGTTATTCTTTAAAAATACAAGACTCTACGTAATAAAGGTGACATCACACTTCAGTAGAGAGAATATCTTATTCTATAAAAGTACTGGTGCAGCTGGTTAGACACTTTTTAAAAGGGGTGTAGGGGAGTAAATCCTTGCTTCACACCATATACCAACATAAACTCTGTATGAATTTAAGAGTTAAATGTAAAAATTAAACCTTTTTTTTTTTTTGAAATGGAGTCTCTGTTACCCAGGCTGGAGTGCAGTGGCGTGATCTCAGCTCACTACAACCTCTGCCTCCTGGGTTCAAGCAATTCTTCTGCCTCAGCGTCTCAAGTAGCTGGGATTGCAGGTGTCCACCACCATACTCAGCTAATTTTTGTATTTTTAGTAGACACGAGGTTTCACCATGTTGGCCAGGCTGGTCTCAAACTCCTGACCTCAAGTGATCAGCTGCCTCAGCTGCTCAAAGTGCTGGGATTACAGGCATGAGCCACCACACCCAGCCACCCTTTTTTTCATAAGTTGAAAATACTGGTTAATATTTGTCTGATTTAGGAAGCCCTAAAAATAATGGAAGAAGTTACCATCCTTTTTTTAATAAGTTGAAAATATTGGTTAATATTTGTCTGATTCAGGAAGGTCTAAAAATAATGGAAGAAGTAAGTTACAAAGGAAAAGATCAAAAATATAAATTTAAAAATTTATTAATTAAAAATAAGTCAAACTAACCACAAAATATGGTATGTGGAGGTGGCTATATGTTTTCTTTACATTGTAGAGTCTAAAGTATGTGAGAGAGTAAGAAACACATCCCCTACTTTTATTGTCAGAATCAGGAAAGTTACCATAAAAAAAAAAAAAAAAAACCCTGGGCCATGTATAGTGGCTCACGCCTGTAATCCCAGCACTTTGGGAGGCTGAAGCGGGCAGATCACCTGAGGTCAGGAGTTCGAGACCAGCGTGGCCAACATGGTGAAACCCCTTCTCTACTAAAAGTACAAAAAGTAGCTGGGCGTGGTGGTGGGCGCCTGTAATCCCAGTCACTCGGTAAACTGAGACAGGAGAATCACCTGAACCCAGGAGGTGGAGGTTGCAGTGAGCCCAGATCATACCACTGCACTCCAGCCTGGGTAGCAAGAGACTCCGTTTCTAAATAAATAAACAAACAAACAAACAAACAAAGCCCTGGCAATAACATAGGGACTGCAACGGAGTAAATCCTGCCTCCCAGCACATATCTGACATGAAAGTCAGCCATAGCAAATACACACCATTGCAGACCCTGCCACCATGCTGGACACAGAGTATCAACTGGAAGTAAATCCTTCCTTGGGCTCATTCTCTTTGAACTTTTATTATCCAGTTAAGGCTTCTATTTAAATGCTTTAATTTGTCCCTCAGCCTCATTTAGGGAAATGGATTTATAAGCTTCTCCCAATTTTTATACAGTTAGTCCACCCGAGCTCAAACATAAGCTGTCCTAAGTTACCTGGGGTTGGACAGGACAGCTCATGGGCTAGAGTAATGGTTAGCAGACCAGAAAGGAATTTGGGGCCCTCAGTCCAGAGGCCTCTCTATTCAATAGGACTCCACTGAAACTATTTCTGACCTACCAGATCAGGAAGACAGTGTAAGCACCCGCACACACACATACACACATACACACACACACACACATACCACACACACACACACAGTGTCCTGTACATCCCAAGAGCCCCGTAAAATGAAAGTAAAACAATTTTAAAAAGCAGCCCGGGCACGGTGGCTCACACCTGTAATCCTACCACTTTGGGAGGCCGAGGCGGATGGATCACCTAAGGTCAGGAATTCTAGACCAGCCTGGTCAACATGGTGAAATGCCATCTCTACTACAAATAAGCTGGGTGTGGTGGCAGGCGCCTGTAATCCAGATGAAACCCAGTCTCTACCAAAAACACAAAAAATTACCCGGGTGTGGTGGTGCACACCTGTAGTCCCAGCTAGCTACTCCAGAGGTGGAGATAGGAGGATCACTTGAGCCCAGGAGCTCGAGGCTGCAGTGAGCCAAGATGGCACCATGGCACTCCAGCCTGGGTGACAGAACAAGGTTCTGTCTAAAAAAAAAGAAAAGCCTGAATGAACACTCCAGAGAGAACCTGCTAGCATTTATATCCCAGAGCAAGTTCTCCCCCATTTATGGGATTTGAAGGGACCCCAGCCTAAAAATCATAAGTACTTGCATTATTTTAAGTAAATTATGGAATGCAGACCGGGCAAGGTGGCTCACACCTGTAATCCCTGAACTTTGGGAGGCCGAGGCAGGGGGATCACCTAAGGTCAGGAGTTCAAGGACAGCCTGCCAGCCTGGTGAAATCCCATCTCTACCAAAAATAACAAAAATTATCTGGGCGTGGTGGCACATGCCTGTAGTCCCAGCTACTTGGGAGGCTGAGACAGGAGAATGGCTTGAATCTGGGAGGTGGAGGTTGTAGTGAGCACCACTGCACTCCAGACTGCCTAGGCAATAGAGGGAGACTTTGTCCCAAAAAAAAAAAAAAATTATGGAATGCAAAAAAAGAAAAAAAAGGAAAGGAAAAGGAAAGAAAGAGAAAGAAGAAAAAGAAAGAACAAGAAAG
>NW_012115322.1:1792598-1795106 GCF_000951035.1 Colobus angolensis palliatus | reverse complement strand
AGGAAGGAAGGAAGGAAGGAAGGAAGGAAGAGGGAGGGAGGGAGGAAGGGAGGGAATCCATTTGACCCATTTGCTGGGAACATTTTCCTAGAAGTGGAAAAGGAAAAATACACATAACATTGGACTAAAAGGAGAAAAAAGTAATCACAGCACACTATTGGGACCTGCTATAAACAATATTTACTGTTTACATTATTATTGGTTTTTCACTTTTAGACAAACCTGCTAACTCTTAAAAAAGGCCAGGTGCAGTAGCTCCTGACTATAATCCCAGCACTTTGGGAAGCTGAGGTGGGCAGATCACTTGAGGTCAGAAGTTTGAGATCAGCCTGGCCAACATGGTGAAACCCCATCTCTACTAAAAATACAAAAATTAGTGGTGGCAGGCGCCTGTAATCCCAGCTACTCCAGAGGCTGAAGAACCAGAATGGCTTGAACACGAGAGGTGGAGGTTGCAGTGGGCCAAGATCGTGCCACTGCACTCCAGCCTGGGTGACAGAGTGAGACTCTGTCTCAAAAAAAAATAAAAATAAAAACAAAAATATTGAAGATTTAAATATGGCTACAAAAAAATAGAAGTGCTCAACCCTGTCAATGTAAGAATAAAGGCAGGGACATGATATCAGAAAGCAAAAAGGCATAAAGAAAAACTTTATTTTTCTAGTGAAGATTCCCTCACTGCATTTGTGTTTCTTTTGGGAGATCTTCTTCTTTTTTTCTTTTTCTTTTTTTTTTTTGAGACGGAGTCTCGCTCTGTCACCTACCCTGGAGTGCAGTGGTGTGATCTTGGCTCACTGCAACCTCCACCTCCTGGGTTCAAGTGATACTCCTGCCTCAGCCTCCCGAGTAGCTGGGACTACAGGCACCAGCCACCACGCCCGGCTAATTTTTGTATTTTTAGTAGAGACGGGGGGCGGTTTCACCATTTTGGCCAGGCTGGTCTCGAACTCCTGACCTCGTGTTCCACACCCCCCTCGGCCTCTCAAAGTCTTTTTTTTTTTTTTTTAGACAGAGCCTCGCTCTGTTGCCCAGGCTGGAGTACAATGGCGTGATCTTAGCTCACTGCAACCTCCGCCTCCTGGGCTCAAGTGATCCTTCTACCTCAGCTTCCCGAGTATCTGAGACTACAGGTGGGTGCCATCACGCCCAGCTAATTTTTGTATTTTTAGTAGAGACTCCCGACCTCAAGTGATCCGCCCGCCTTGGCCTCCCAAAGTGCTGGGATTACAGGAGTGAGCCACCGCGCCTGGAAGAGAGATCATTTTCTGCACTCCAACAATATCAAAGAAAAACATGCAATCAATTTAAACTCAGGAAATCTTACTTCAGTTCTATGCCCTCATTAGTACTAATACCGTATTTCTTTATTTGAATGTCTACATGTAATTTATCTTTAAAATCAAAGAAACTTCTCCCTGAACCAGTATTTTTAGGAGAAAAAAACATAAAGGTGTAAATTTTGTTTGGTAAGAACTAGCTTCTATGAATCATCTAATGAATTAGTACTTCAATGACTTGCCAGTATTTGTCCTTCTTTTCGTAGGCTGGAGAAAGTATGGCTAATACAGATAATTTTACTGAGGTCAGTTATGAATAATGAGGGTTATTCATCTCTTCTACCCACGATTAAGATAAAGAATTGTCCTAGAGAAAGACAGTCCTTTCAAGGACTTTGCAACGAGCAGCTTTTAGCCAAGAGATACTAAGGTGATGGCGCTTTTCCTTGCATCAGTATTGTGTTATAACAGACTTGGCCGTCTTATCAGAAAGCAAAAAGTATATAGAAAAACTTTACTTTTGTAAGTAAGGCGTTGGGAAGAAAAAGAAGATTCATTCACTGCATTTGTTTATATTGATTTTCTCAAAATCAGTTGTTTATTTTGAATGACGACGCCTTTACCGCCACCAGGTCAACAAAAACACACTTGCATCTCACAATTGCTTTTGCATTTCCGGGACTCTAGCATTTTAGAACAGGAATTAAAGGCCTTGCCAAGGCTTTTAAGCGATTGATGGAAACAAAACAAAACACAGAGGCTAAATTTTGAATTTGCTAACTTTTCTTCCTCACCAGCACTAACAGTAAAAACGTCCTTTGTGTCTCTAGAGAGAAAACTAAGACCACAAAAGACAAGAATTCGCACCAAGGCAGACATAAGACATGAGGATGTCTTCCTGACTTGCGTCCTTGTTCTTACTAGCCCTTTTCTAAAGGCACTGTGGCCTCCATTTCTGGCTAATCAGTCCACTTTTGTTCCCCCCGAGGCGTGGGAGGCCAACAGTTAAGCCCTAATAGCCTGCAAAGCAGCTCCTCGAGGAAACGGCGGCGTCCCCGTCGCCTGTGCAGTGGGTGCGGGAGGTGGCAGCCTAGTCCTGCGCTTCTGCAGCGGGCCTACACCGCACCGCTGTACGTGAATTTCAGGAGCACGCAGTGCCGCCGCCCCGGAAGGTGCAGCGAGGCTGACCTGAGTTTGCCCGCCTGGGTGGACGGCTCTCCGGGGTCCCCAG